>NW_026858198.1:0-40656 GCF_026571515.1 Ruditapes philippinarum
ACAATTGGCATTTATACAAAAGACACTGAACAGAACATGTATTTTACATAAAGCATTTAAACAGGTGTAAAAGTGAAGAACAGTACGGAAACGCCATGGAGATAATTTAACATGTTCTATAATATGTATGAGATAAAAAAGCGTTATTAGGAGTTTATAAGTCCTACAAAGGACTTTATAACTCCTACGTAGGAGATAAAAAAGCCGAATTAGGTGTTTATAACTCCTACGTTGGAATATATAAGTCCTACGTAGGACTTTATAACTCCTACGTAGGACTTTAAAACTCCTACGTAGGATACATATCAAAGTGCTGAAAGCACAGAGTGCGACAGACATGTATGCTAGAATATAACTTAGGATAGCATATTATGTAACAAAAAAATATATGGGTCAAATTGTAATTGTGGCAAGCCGCCTAAGATTTTTTTTTATTTTGAGCAAAATAACCTGAGCTCAATAATCTGAAGTATTTTGAGCAATACAACTAGCTCTGAAAATTGAACTTACTAAAGATTCTCTACATATATTAAACGATGATTCTGTATTATGTAAGTTTAGTTACATTGATTATACAAAAAAAATGTGTTTTGTATAAATGGGTTTAACCTTGTTCAAAGTAGGATATAATTCATTTTTATACTTATGCATGCACAATGCTTCGCGAATCGCAACTTTCAGGAGCTGGAATAAGACACTTTACCCCCTCCCCCTGCCCCATATGAGGATTTATTCATTCGAAAAAGCCGAGAATGGATAAATTGCGCGTTTTGTTCAGCTAGTTTGTATGGAACATGTAATCTTTAAAGTATTTTAAGTTTTGATATACAGTGAAAATCCTCACTTAAGACCATCATTGGGACTGGTTCAAAGTGGTCTTAATTGCGGGGTGGTCTTAAATGTGAATATTCTTATTGCTTACATACTTTATGACCACGGTTTTAGTCATGTTGCATGAACAAACAATATGTATCTTAATGTTATAAAAGTATGTTATATTCTTAATCTGATGTGAGGTAGATAATTATATTTCTGAAGAAATTTAACATTAATTTCTCTTTGGTCTGTTTTCAATATAAATTATCATATGATGTACATAGTTCACCTATCAAATAAGATATTTATTCTTCACAAAATAAATCTGCTGAAAGCAACATTATATTAAACCACTCTGAAATTTACTTTTCACCTTATTTCATACAATAACCCACATTACAACATTTTGTACACCTTGTGAAATCAAGTGTCATGCCTAAGAGCCTTAAAGCAGATGATTTCAACAAATTTAAGAATTAGGTAGGTGTTAACTTTAATATCAGTGGTCTCAATAGTGGGGTCAAATAAGGAATAAAACAATGAATTGGGACTGAATTTGGTGGTCTTAACAGTGGATAAGCGAGGTGGTCTTAATTCTGGATAATGGTACCAATGATATAAAGAACAGAACATTCCGCTCTTTTAAAAAATGGTCTTAATAGCGGGTTGGTCTTAATTCCGGGGTGGTCTTAAGGAGGGATTCTACTGTATTCATATTTTAGACCCTTAAAAGCTTGTTTTCGAGTATTCTTTTTCGAAGAGCTGTGAAGCAATTTTTTGGAATACATCGCCGATGCTTACAGACACCTCACCTCAACACATTTCACACTCCAGAAACCTGAAATACTGTATTGAAAGGTGAAGTGTTCTCAATATCTAAAATTCAAAATTTCGTCTGTGTGTGAGAGGGGTGGCCGGGGGGGGAGTAAAGTGTCTTGTTCCTTCGCCAATATACCGGTCTAGAATGTTGAGATTTGCAAAGCATTCTGTATGCATTTCTCATAAAGTCTTACGTAGGAGATACAAATTCATAATTAGGTTTTTATCTCCTACGTAGGAGTTATAAAGTCCTACGTAGAACTTACAAACACCTAATAAGGTTTTTTTTTATCTCCTACGTAGAAGTAAAGTCCTACGTAGAAGTTTAAACGTCCCACGTAGGAGTTAGAAAGTCCTACGTAGGACCTATAAAGTCCTACTTAGGAGTTAAAAAGTCCTAAGTAAGAGTTATTACGCTTTTTATCTCCTACGAAGGAATTATCATTTTTTATAATTTTATAACATGTTAGATAGGCACCAGGACGCTTCCGTAGGGCAGAGATGTAATTAAAGGTAATTATCGATATATCGTTGATATGCTTTGCACTGAATCAATAACAGCTCTAATTTCACTTATGTTGTTCCAGTATTGTAATTAAAAGGTTCAATTTTGTGTCGCTTTTACAAAGTAGTGGCGACATATAGGGATCACATATTATCATCTGTCTGTCTATCCTAAATGTTTCCAGACTACTCCTCAAAAAGTACTTGTGCAATTTCATCATACCCTTACAGGAATGATCAATACCAAGTCTAGTTGCACATATTGTAAGCACTTTCCTTTTCACTGATTTTGTCAAGAGTTATGACCCTTAACTGATTTTTAGTTTTAAAGTTTGCCCAGGCTTCTACTTTTATACCACTAATGCTATTTCAATGAAATTTTACAGGACTGCTGATTGGTAGCTTAAGTACCTGCACATATTACACAGGTTTTGTGGTTGAATGTTTTTTGGCTTGATTATGGCCCTTGAATAAAAAAGATTGTTTTTTGTTTGTTTCCAAATACACAAAATTGTGTCTTTATATGAGTTATGGCCCTTGAATTAAAATTGTTTTGCCCTGTTATTGATTTTGTGTCTTCTGCTACACAGTAGCTGCCAGAAGCAATTGGCATTTGTGATCACTGCCCTCGTTTATTTTTTGTAAACAGACATATGGAAGGAAAACTCTTATTTATCAAAAATAATCTGTACTTTTCAACTTCCTTTAAATAATGTACATTGTATTTGTAAAACATACTGGCTGTTACGCTATATAAATAAATTATGTTTTATTCCAAATTTGTTTTATTATATTTTTAAAGTTTTATTTTGAATCATTATATTCAGTTATGTTATTGTTGAAGTGGTGATGTCACATTTTACATATTGCTAATAACTCACCTGGGAACTAGCTGGACAGAGGTGAGCATTTGTGATGGCAAATTGTTTGTCAATTTTTCTAAATTTAAAACTGCATATTGTGTTTTTTTAACCAAACTTCAGAAAAAAATGTTTCTCTGTGACACTGTACAAAAAGTGCATGCAGAAGATTACTTGATAGGTAAAGTAAGACTTTAAACTGGAAATTTTTCCGGTAATTTTCTCTCTTTAGTCAACATTGTACCGAGCTTAGATATTTGGCATGTTTGTATCATTTCATTGTTGATCTGAATACATGTTAAATAAACATTGTCCTTGTCTTAAATACTCAAACTCTTGGTATTACTTAGTATCTAATTACTTGCAGCGTAATTCTCTTCTAAAACTGCAATGCCGATGATATATTACCAATAATGAAGGATCTGTTGGTCATTTGAGGAAAAGTCAAGTTTCCTTGTAGGAATTTACTAAGTCCAGAACTTAAATATTTGACTTTTTAACCTTTATGCAAATTACTTTAATCACGCCAAATACTTTTATCCTCTTATTATACTTAAAGACCCATTTTGCCCTAGAAATGCTTTCATTTTTATCTCAAAATCTTTTTATTGTTGGTATTCTTTTATATTTTCAATCAAGCTTCTTACTGGCTAATTACCATAACTTGATGCTTTTCGGCAATTACTAAATTTCTAGTAATTTAGTATTTTGTATGGAAGTCAAAATACTACTTTGCTTACATTTTGCTACTTATGACGTTTACTTTTACATTTAGTCCTATTTCCTTTAGGTAGCAAGCATTACCATTACTTAAAAGTTATAAAATGTTACAATGACATTTCTAAAGAAGTATATATTTGTTCATTTCTGAGGCATAATCATGCCTTTAACAAGTTTCATTGAAGGTTCCTTTCATCTTCTCGTACGTCAGAAGAAATTAAGGTCATGCAATAGCTATTAAAGTACAGAAGTTAGTGCCAAGTAACTTAATGCACGTCTGTTGATAAAGAACATACTGAGATGAATAATGCACATTATTTGAAATTCTTTCTTTTTTCACTGTTGTTTCTATAATTACATATATTTTAAGAAAAAACTGAATAAATCAGGATCCTACCATAACTCACAGTGTGACTATATGGAGATTATGAACGCCATTTAAATTTTCTCAACAGAAAAATGTAGTTTCTATTGGAAAGGAAAAAAATATATGTTGCTCTCTATACACTTTTACATTGATCAAACTTTTTTTCAGTCCACTTATTGGATTTTACTCATATTTATATACTGACTTGATTTATATATGGATTTAAGGACATATACGACAACACCCACGTGTTAAATAGTTCTAATATGACATTGACTACGAAATGACTATAACCATAAAGGTTACATTATTTAAATTTGCTTAAATTGTGATTTCTGTAACATATTGACAGATCTGATTTAAACTCATACAAAAACATTTGCGCTGACATGATATTTTGATGTTCAAGGCCCTTATTTAAATTTGTGTGTTAATTGCCATAACTTTGTCAATAGTTGACACATTTGATTCATATTTGGATAAAAAAAACACTAATGGCAACACTTACATCTTAAATAATTCAAGTTTAATCATGTCCTAAAATTGACTTTGATGGTCAAGGTCAGATATAAAATTTGTTTAAGATCTTCCTTGTAAGTCGTGTTCCTACTTAAAACTTTTGGAGACAATGACATGTTTTATATATAAATGGGTTGAAGGTAGGGAATCAGACAACATTTTATCAGTGGGGCACCAGTCCTCGTTTCTTACTGGATATCAGGTGAGTTGTCTTGGGCTATCATAACCCTCTTGTTGTTTTTGTTAATTATTACTCTCACAGACAGTACTGTAAAAATCCAGTAAATAAGTTCATAATTTGATTGTGTTCATTTTTCAACAAATTCATATACAGGAATATAGTGTGTTGACACCCATACCCCTAATGGAGCTTGTGGTGATATGACATGACAGTGGAACTGTTTGACTTGTTTTACTATGTAAGATTCTCACAATTTCAAATTTCTTGCTAAAATAAAGATGGGCCACTATGTAGATATTCCAGCATGAAAATTCTCTGCCCTTGTCATTGATGTATTAAACTGCCACCACTTGCAACATGTCAATAAAAATGTTTACCGACCAACTAGCTATTTAATGCATGAAACTCATAAATGTTAATCTGATGGCAAAATACTAAAAAATGCCAAATCTTTTCTGTTACCAGATTAATAACAGATAACTGACTCCATGGCTCGAAGATACAATGTATGTAGTATAGCAATATGATGTAGAAAGTGTGAGGTTTTGTTCCCATTTTAAGAAAGGTAATGATGTTCCGAAGATGCTCCCAACACCTGAACATTTGTCAATGTATTCAGTGCACACTGTATGAACAAATATGAAAAAACATTTATTTCTAAGCTCAAATGACTAGAACCCCAGCAATCCCATACTTCATGGATTCGCCGATGTATCTACCTACCAAATATTCAAGATCTCGGTCAAAAACTAAAGGCTGCCTGAACAAAACTGTTTTGTTTTATTTTATCAGTCTTGTAACCTTCAACCAAAATGACCACTTCTTTACCCAAAGTTATAGCAACAGCCAAGATAACTGGTCAATGAATAAGTCCCGTTTAAGTAAATCTTTAGCACTGGTGACCTTTGTCCTAGTATCTTAAGTTGGATGATCAACAAAAGTATCTACTAACATCAGTAAATTATAAAAAGAGCTGAATGAACAGCAGTGTAAACTCTATTAAGCATCAATGACCTTGACCAAAGTGTTCAAAGTTAGCTTAAGTCTACAAAACATGAAATAAATAATTGGTCAATAAATAAAGGCTTTAAATCATAAACAAAAGTGTAATAGGCCGGTATTACAAAGGGAGATAATTCAAAAAGTAATGAAGAGTTACAGTTCTTTGACACTGCTCTTTCTCTAACTGGTCTCAACAACTCTGTGATGTTTCATCGAGATATCTTTACTAGGAACAAGTATTATTCAACATTTTCAAGTATCAAAAGACTACCAATTTGCAAATCTTAAATAAAAAATGACTAATAATGCAGACGCAGTGACAGACACATTGTATTAGTATATTATGACAGAAAGCAATTACACATCGTCACATACATTTTAATGATACAAACTACATCATTCAAATATAAAACCATACTTTTAGCCATAAAAAATAGATTACTCAATTGTAACAAATTTCTCAATTTTAAACATGGAAAAATGAAATGACCACCATTCACGCCGTAATATTCTTCTCAGTCAATGAAATTGCTTCCAACTTCAGATTCTGCAAATATTACGTATTTGTCCTGGACAGCTATAGAAATGTAGTTAGTGGAGCTTTTGTTAATGAGGCTAGCCATTGTTATCTTGGTCAAACCTATTTTATGTGAGAAGTTCTATTGTAGAGATTTCTTAACTTTGTAACAATATGACAGCATTTTCAAGTATTTTATATTGTCTTGGGTTTTAAGTCAAATTCTAAAATTACATATCTTTCTTAAAATTTCTATAATGAAAAAGAATAAGTTTGCTCATTTGCTGTGGTATTCTTCTCACACAATAAGGCTGTTGGAATATAATCAAAGTCCTCAGCATGTAAATGGTGATATATAATTATACATTAATGGCCTAAACGGTTTGTGATAATACAATTATATATGTCCTTTAAACACGAAGTTTCAGCCACTGGTATAAACTTAATGCTTCATTACATGTAGATGGCATTTATTTGCCATTGTTTGCCAGTAACTGTTTGAACTGTTCAGCATTTTATTCATAGATTGGGTAGTTAGAAACTGTAGCTTCCATGTTTTCCGAATCGGATAAATCGGAAGGAAATTTATGATCTCTAGTACCTGAAATAGAGAAAAAATAAACATACACATTTTGTATTTTATTATTATTTACTACTTAAGTCTAGAAAAAAATGTCTTGTCTTGCTATTTATCTGAATGATGAATACCAACAATTTTGGTGAGGTGTAAGTATGTTGACCTAGTATTAGTTTTAATTATTTGTCAAAAACAATATCACCAACTGTTAAGTATATTTGTTTGACCGTCATATTGTCAAAAAGCATAAAGTATGAAAGTTAGAGGAACATGTTAGATTGGTGAAATACACTAAGCCATCAACTAATGAGAGACTTGAATTTAATATTTGTGTAAACGAGTATTTGTCAAAGCTTTTGACTTGTGGCATTTCTAGAAGGTACTATCGCTTTCTTATAGAATTTATTGAATTGCATGAGCACAACAACTACATTCTTAAGCATTAACGCAACATAACATACTTTAGATGTTTGATGCTAATAAATACAGCAATCAGACTGTCTTGAATAGAAAAGTAAAGGCAATTTGTACTTAATGTGAAAAAAAATACAATACTTGTTATAATTGTTTCAAATGTATACAAATCCTTTGTTTATACAGAAACTAAATGCCAACAGAAGTCTATTTCCCTAAAAAGTACAGTATAGTAGCATAACAAAGTTACTGTGAGTGGTTCGACCAGTAAGCTATATTAAATGATCATTCAAACCAGCCAACCTTACCTACAAATAAATGTCTGATTAGTTCTAAACCCATAAGTACTTTAAAGTACTCTGATTTGTCTGTCTTTAATAACAGTACACACACAATAATTATATTACAGGATGAGAATAAATAAAATTTGGTTTTCCTTCAACTGTATAGTCAGCCGACGATCTAACTCTATGGTTGTTCCAATCACTTCTAACCTGATAAAACTCATTTTATTGAATATGTGTAAAGCAGCACCGCAGACATTCCCTGCAATCAGTAATTAAGTTGGTAAAACCTACGGTCATTTTTTGGGGGAATAAAACAGATGAATGACATCAAATGTCAATAAAAATATATTTCTCTTTTAACATGTTGATTCATTGCCAACATAAGGATATGGTAAACATGGTGGGTTTCATTATTCGGAACAGTTTATTCTGTTTACGTACAATATTCATGTGTATTAAATAACAGAGACATTCTATGTTACAAGTTTTTCGGGAATCAACAATATAATAATGGAACCATTTTAATTTCATTGTTAATAAATTTTATAAAAATATTTCATAAGATATATATTTATACCCTTTAAATTGTCTGAGCAACTGAGTTCAAAAGTGAAATGCTATGCTCTAACAGGGCAAGAATTGTCAACTAGCAGTCATAACCAAAGTGGTCAGGTCATAATTTCTACTACATCTTTGCATAGTTTTTTATGTCCTTTGTACTCTCTCTCTACAAGTAAATATATTCATTCAGTTCTTCTTATAAGTATTTTTCAGGAAAAAAATAATATCATTATTTGAATATTAGTTTTATTAAAAAGTTTTTTTTTTTGTTTTTTTTAAACAAACAATTTTTAAATCAATTTAGTATTTCTATTGTTTTATAACGATGATTTAAAATTTTATTTATGAGTTTATGTTAAAAGGCACATTATTTCTTACACATTTATATATTGAAGACAATTTTATGAAATGTATGACAATAATATTGTAAAGTGAGTTTTAAGGATCTTTAAGTTATATTGTATTAATATGTAAAAATAATTCCATAATTTATACTTTTAATTAGTTAATGCAAAATATTTTTAATGTTCATAATCCTGTTCATTTATATTGTTTTAGACATATATGATTGATGTAAAGCGCCTTTGAACATTTTAATGAAAAGGGCGCTATATAAATGTGGTATTTATTATTTATTATTATTATCATATAAAGATGAAAAAAAAACTTTTTAGCAATTGTTGCATAGCGAGAAATTTAAATGTGTTTACTCCATTTTATTTGTCTGATTGGATTTTACGTTGCACCGACATGTTATTGGTGATGTGGCGACTTTCCAGCTTTACTAGTGCTGAAAGGCTTAAGGTGCCCTTCTGTGAATTAATTCAGACACGAACAGTCACCTGAGTCGAACCACCGATGTTCCGTAAGCTAGCTGGCAAATGTGACTTTGACCTTTGAACCAATAGGGGTTATCTACTGGCCAATACCAATGCACCTGTGAAGTTTGAAGGTAAAGGGCCCATGAGTTATTGAGATATTAATCAGAAACCGTTATTACTTATATGGTCAATGTGATCTTGACCTCTGACCCCTTGACCCAAAAATTCATTGAGGTTTTCTTCTGACCAAAAGCAACATGGGTTGTCAAGTTATTCATTGGAAATCCTTTTTATCTACAAGGTCAATAGGACCTTGATCCTTGTATCAGGCAAGTCATCTACAGACCAAGACCAATGCACCTGTGTAGTTTGAAGCTCAAAATCCTAGGAGTTGTTGAGTTATCAATTGGAAACCATTTTGACATTCAAAGTCAATTTGACTTTTGACCTAAAACCCCCAAAAACATTAGGGGTCATCTTCTGGTCATGAACAACCCCATACAAAGTTTGAAGTTCCTAGGCCTAAGCGTTCTTTAGTTACTGATCGCAAGCCATTAGGTCTACGCACCAACAGACAGACAAATGCCCCTTCTTTGAAGAGGGAAGAGGGACATAATAAGCATAAATAAATGCTTAATATTGATCTTACAAAATGAATTATTATTCACAGCAATCTTACAAACTTGACCTTGAAGGTATGGGTATGGGTCTTGGGCGTGATGTCTTGATGTGGTTAAACATTTATGCTACATTATTTCAAAATCCTTCAAGGCCTGACAATGTTGCAGTCAGGACACAAATGTGTACCTTCAACCTATGTGTGACCTTGACCTTTTAGGATGTGACATTGGCGTTAAACGTGACAAATTGTCATGATGTGGTTGCCATTGGTATTTGTGCAGAGTTATTTTAAAATCCTTCCATGCATTTCACAGTTAGTTTGGACAAAACTGTGTGTACTGTTAATCACTTATTGCGATGTGGTTGTCATTTGTGCCAATTCATTCTAAAGTTCTTTAATACATAACAAAGATACAGTCTAGACATGAATGTTGTGTAAGTAGTGTACATTCAACCTCTTTAGTCTGACCTTGACCTTTATGGTAGTGACATGATTGTGCCTTTAACGCGACACATCATCTTGATGTAGTAGATATTTTAAAATCCTCCAATGCATGACAAAAATACAGTCAGGACATGAATGTTGTGTATGTGGGGACACACAGACAGACATACGTAGCGTTTTCAATATACCGTACTTCGGGGGCATGAAAAGTTATTGGATATTAAGGATATTCATGAAATTATCACAAGTTTAGTATGTGAATGTTAATGATTTAAATTCACGATTAATTAATAAACTATGATATTCATCAGCTCCTTCATTTACTATGTATAATGTTTATTGTTCTTAGGCTGAGCAATTACCACTATGAATATGTATGTAACTTGCCTCCTGTTCCTGAAGTCAGGATTGGCAACTGGAGTGAAATAAAAAGCTTTTTCTTATAAACTTTGAAAATTTTGAAACTGGGTCCTAAATTTTAGATCCCAGGTTGAAATAGCAATGATATCTTTAGGGTAGTATTACCGGCGCCATGCAGTGATGGCAGATCACTGCAGTGATGGCAGATAGCTGAAATTTGCCGCTCGTTACAGGTATAATACAAGAAAAGCATTGATGCAAAGCATCAAAGGGCGTCCAAACAGCAGGTGCAGATGAACTAGTAGATATATGATGACAAGATATTCTTATAAACTTTTCAATGGTTCATTGGGTTTTACCAGAATTGTATATCACTTTTGAATGAACGGACGAAAGACATTGTTCATTATTTATAACTTTGATCGGCATGCTAGAAATTAGAATATTACTTGTTATTTCTTTATGATCGTGGTTATTAATAGCAACGGATATACATGTATACAATCATTCATAATCCAGATGTGTAACGCATGATCAACACCATACTTGTGTAATTGTCCCTTATTATGTTATCGCTATTAGCGAGGACCCCCTCTTAAGGTATCTGTTCACACTAAGTAACAATATGACACTTGTTATATTACCATGTTGATCATGTTGAGCATAATTGTTTATTATTCAATAAATGTAATTTCTATTTTAATAAAAAAAAATACAGATTTTATGAATATTGTTTTCTTTTCTTTTTTTGTGTGTGTTTTATGCGCTATTTTAATACTGAGTTTTTACGTTTACTACTATTTTAAGAATTCAATTGTCATAATGATCGACGATTATAAGTCAAAACTTAACTGGAAAAAGTCAGTAAATCATGGTTAATCTTTCAATATATAATATTGTTTATTCTTAAACCATATACATGTACATTTGAATTTTTCTTTATCATTTTTTAAATTATCAATCAATTGAATAATTCATAAAATCTGATTTGTAACTTTGAATAATTCCTCGGAATATTTACTAAACACGAATAACAAATTAAATAAAATGTTTTAAAGTTGATAGTGTCATATTAATGCCATAAAAATGTACATTTTTTCTCAATTATTGTACATATTTATTGTTTTTATCTCATATAGATAAAATATAACATGCGTTTTGTGTTGTTGGTTTTTTTTTCGAATTGTATGTTTATGTATAATAATAATCAATCAATTCGAGAGTTGATCTGTGTTTATTAATTATTGTAACCAAACTAAGTGACAAACATTCATTTTGAAAAAAAGCTTATTTATCTGTAAAATATTTGTTCTGTTCTGTAACGATATCAAACATCTACTCCAAAACCGGGAGAGACCGGACAATAAACGTGTGGTACTATTCGCCGGTCATTAGTAAATCCCGTGAGAGACCGGGAATTACCAATAGGAATACATCCCTCTATAAATAGATTTTCGGAATATTTAGGTCATCAACTCATCATTCTATTAACAGCTTTCTGAATAACATAACAAACCCAGCTGTGTACTACAAAATGATAAGCAAAAATACCCCGAAGAGCGCGATTTATTGACGGAAAAGGTTATTTAATTTGAAAATGTTTGCATTGCGAAATTCTCCAGTTCGCCATTCATTGCACATATCGCGACTTATTAATAATCAAGCACCCTCATACCGATCGGAATGATCGGCTTTTATTATTGGCAACTATAAAAGGCTCGAGAAGTTGCTGTCGCCCTTTCACAAAATCTCATTTCATTCCAATAGGCGCCGCGCTTCGGCGCGGACGCCAATAAGGTTATAAATTTGGTTGGTATTATTATATTACACAAATACGGCCCATTTCATTGCTATGAAACTATTGTCCATTGACTGAAGATACTATTAGGTAATTTTGGACTCGTTTTCTCTGTTTTTAGACTATTTTGAGCAGGTTAAAAGTGACAGCTTCGGAAAAATCCTTGAAAATGTTTGTTTATTTGTTCAAAATATCTCAAGTTTTAACTAAATGGCAGGATTTCGTGTTATTATTATAGACGTTCATCCATTGGGGTCACGCAAGACAAATATCTACCCCGTGAGTCTTTTCTTGAAAGTTTTACAGACGTTCAATCTGGTCCGGTCGAGGAAAAAATGCTGCCGTTGTAGGCAGATACTTATTTTAAATGCTGCCGTCGACGGCAGAAATACCATGAAAGTGGCGAACATTCTGATAGAAAATCAAGGTCTATCTTTTATCAATTCCTCTATTCTTTGCGCCCTGTTTTTAGATTTAAAAACATTACAAATTACATAGAATACACAACCTTGTGGTTATTTCTCCAAAAGGCTGTAACAAAAAATGTCATTACTATTTATTACACATGGGTTTTGCATGTAAACCAGATCAAAACTTCCGGAACAAAATATCCTACCACTATTTTTAGTTGTTTTAACAATTACTTGACACAGTCACACATATTCCACTCTCTTTTAACAAGATATAACTGGTACTTTATGTAAGAAACATTCCTAACAATACCACAATTCGTTAACAAAGTTAACGATTATAGGACATGTATATACAATATACAAAATATTGTGAGCGGTCTGATGTTTCCTAATTTCATATAATCACATCACCGCGAAGGGCGATATTTTGTACTAAATTTCGCATGTATTAAATTTCGCTAGTCTCTCATGCGATAATTAGCGCCCTTCAAAGCGATAATTATCGCGTGAGAAAAACACAACATACGAAAATTAAGACGATAATTATCGAGGCGAAATTGTTAAATTTCGCTAGTATAAGTGTCTCTGGTCTTTTGAAAGGGCGATAATTATCGCGTTAGAGACTAGCGAAATTTAAGACATGCGAAATTTAGTACTATATTTCGCCCTTTAGAGGCGATAATTATCGCGTGTTACTAGCGAAATATTGTGGACGAAATAGGATTCCGTAGTAAGGGCTGTTTTTTCATATGTTGACCATTTTTTGGTAATTTCCTTGGATTGTAAGTGCCGATTGCAATATGTAAATTACTTTATTTGTTCATCTCACAATATTTTACTTTTAAATTCATTTCATGAAAATTAACATGAATCTAGAGGCGTGCTGCTTTAAACACTATTTGTTTGATTCTAATGCGAATTCGATTTTGTACAAGTTTGGAGGGTCTTCTTTGCACGATATAAAGCCCAAAGCCCTAACCTAAGAAATATGTTCAGATTTCCGCATGGTATGGTCGTTTTTTGGAACGCGAATCTTTTCTTCCTGTTTACTAGTTGTATTAACTTTAGAATATACGCCATATTCTAGAGCCAACCGTTCAAAAACCATTTGTCTGGTTCCAATGCGATTTCAATTTTGTACATGTTTGGAGGGTATTCTATGTACAATAAAAAGCCCAAAGCCCTGACTTGAGAAATCTGTCCTAGAGATTTCCGCGTGGCATGGTCGTTTTAAATATAATGTTCACAAATATTTGAGTACACATTTTACATATTCTTCAATGTTTGAAAATTGTTTTATTTGCATAATTATATACATATACATGTATAAATTTTTGCAAGTATGGTTTACACACATTAACAATATCAATCTACAAACATATAGGATATATTCTTAGCTCTGTTGACCCCTTAAAAGGCCAATTGAAATCATATGAGTAAATTAAAGTGTGACTGTCACAAGTATGTTACAGACCAAATTTGAGGTAAACCTGCGTATCAGTTTCAGAGAAGATGATTGTTGATGCATGACGCTGGAGCAACCCCCTTCGATACTAATAGCTCATCCTGAACCTCCTTTGGTTCTTGTGAGCTAAAAAGGGTCATAGAAGACGTTGGATACCCTTCGCGAACTGTACAAAGAATAACAACACCTGCCAAACGCCATCAAATTGTAACATTTCTGCCTGGTTGTATAAATATATTGAAATGCATTCTGGAGGTCAAATCTGATGCCACTACTTAGTAGAAAGATGCTCTCTTAATGAATGTTATATGTTATATCTCCAGATTTCAATGATGAAATAAAGCAATACCCAGATACTTAATATACAATTTTATTAATTCATTTTCAAATTGCTGCAATATCACTGCAAATCTGATATTTTTTAATTTTCTATACATGCATACATAAAAATATGGTCTTTGAACACAAATTGATATCAATTATAGGCTTATATACATTTTATCTAATTAAGATGACAATTTGATTGACATCAAATTTTGTGTATAAAACTTTGATTGGGACCATTTACAAAATCAAGTTGACACAAAATATTAAGAAGGGGCATAACTATGTCAAAATGTAATTAATAACTGAGAAACTTTGCTTACAGTTTGTGTTGATATTTCCCTGTTTAAATAAATATCAATTTCAAAACATTGTCTAAGCAATGAAAGGTCACAATTATGTAAATATGCAAACAAAGTGGATTGATCTACAATGGGCATGTTTTCCAAAAGTATTTCAAGTTAATTAGTATAAACATGTATAAGATGAATAATAATATTTTGTTCTGAAACAATATTTTTATGAGCCTCATTGAAGAAGACAATAAAAAATCATCGTTGATTTGTGAGATATGATAACAGAGAACAAACTCTATATATGTGAATGTTGAGCTTGTTTCAATGTGTAGTGCAGTTTGTGACTGTATATAAAGCTGTTCTGAAACCATCATTTTTTGATGGTGGATGAGCAGTGGCTATGCTTTCATGACTGTTCTGCTAGGCGCTGTGTCGTAATTGGACTGGCATATCGATGTGGTGGTATGTGTGTATATATTCTCTCATTTCTATCAATTTATCTGCACACTTGTATCTTAAGTGATCCCACACAGGGGAAAGTATAACTGTATTGAATTTAATTATCTCCCTTTATATATATATATATATATATATATATATATATATATATATATATATATATATATATATATATATATATATATATATATATATATATATATATTTATTACCGTTCCAGATTTTTTTCCGCCTTTTTGATTGGATATTGATCGCCCGAAAGAAATTGATATTACCGAGCCAGACGGGTAATATACACATTAAATTTCCCCGATGGGAACCCCACGTTGTAAACAACATGCGATGTGCGATGCGCGTACGGTTTGATTTTACGCGATATAAATTCCGATTTACAAGCACTTTTAAACTGTCAAATGATAAATATTTACCAAAACAGAGTAATGATACATATTCTCGTCAGTATAGAAAACAAATATGACCTTGTGAAAGCTTGATATTAATTCCAAAAAAGTGCGTTCAACAGACTACTCCTTTTCTCTTGTTTACATCCGTTATGTTCGAAAGATAATACGTCATGTATTCATGTGACGTCATGTTATGGTGAAGGGACATCCTAAAGGGAATCTTATTTGAATTAGCAATGATTTATTTTAAAATCGTCTTAACTCGGCACGGGAAGGGTAATAAAATTATTATTTTGGTTTTGGGGTGATATATGTGGATATATTACCTGCCAAGATAAAATATCACCCTCGCCTGACGGCTCGGGTGATATAAAATCTTGACAGGTAATATATCCACATATATCACTCCAAAACCAAAATAACATATATATATTAAAACGTGATAAATGTTCCTTGTGCAGTGTTGAAATAGATAAAATTATAATATTTAAGAAATAACAAACTCTATGTAAAATCGGTAGCGCTTTCAATGCTTTCTTCGCATATCTTCAGCCGAAACTTTAATAAACAATAAACATATAAACAAATGACGTAACGTCATGAAAAAAAGCGGGAACGTTAAATGATAACGTATTTCCCGGCAAACACAATATGGTTAGTTATACTGAAAAATTATAATATTACGGACATTGAGCATAATCCGTACAATCTGGCAGTGAATTAATGACATTTATTAAAGGGAGGTAATAAAATTCACAAGTTAATGATTTTATGGCCACAAATTGTATGGAAATTAACAATTTTTACTCAATAAATATTGGTAAATAAACGAACAATTGGACTGAATAAAATCGCAATCGTTTCTTTCATAATTAATCAAAGTGCTGCAGCACTGAATGCGACGGACATGCAACCGGAGAGACATTAAGGCTTCTTTTAGAAAAAAAAAAACAAAACAAAAACAAAACACAAAATATATAACAGAGAAAATTTGTTCCATACAAGTTCGAGATTTGTAGAGCAATATATTTTGTGTCCCAAATTGATATAATTCAGATTTTCTACTTTCAAGCACTTAAATACAGAATGAAATTTATGCCTAAAAACTCTGGTCAAACTTGTAAATCAGTGTCCTTATCGATTTATTCTAAGAAATGATATGTAAATAGAAAAAAAAAACTATCAACGAAATATTTCTAGAATAAATCCAGGCAAATAAACTTCAAACATAATACATTATACATTTGAGAATGCTATTTAGAATTGCTTCGTGTTATATCATAGTGGGCATACAGACAATAAAATATAAGTAATTTGTATTTTTATTTCTCTTGGATATGTCTCATTAAAAAAAAAATTGGTTAAAATCATCAGCAATTAATAGTGTATTTCTTAGATTTTTTTTATTTACAAGGTAAAGATGTAGAGGCCAGAGCACATCGTTTTTATTTTAATTTAAATGTCACTTAAGCACTACAGTGTTTAGTTGTCCTTTTCAACTTCACACTAAATTCCATTTTCAACTTGTTTGCTTCTTACAATTGTATAGCATTTCTAAAAGTATTGCATTACAATCCGCTGGTTTATTAATTACATGTTTAATGTGTACTTCCTAATCGCCTGTCCAAAAATCAGAACAGGTGAAGCAGAATCTATTTTTTAGAATAGCGAAGGTTAACTCATATCATGACCTAGTAAAATATGTAAACAAACCACAAGAATCGGAAGTAGAACTGATATTATAACTTCCTTACCATGAAAGACTACATGGCGGTAAAGTGTCTTACATGCATTTTCAAAAATAGATATTTATACTAGCCATTGTACTGTATCTAATATATTAATAACTGCTGAATATTCAGCTAAACCCGCGGTATGAGTCACGAAAATAGTTTCTTCTTTTATTAATGCGCGAGTTATCCTAGAGTCACGAAAAACTTTTGATTTGTTAATAATAATGTTTTGTATAATGTAGAAATATTTATTTCCTACTAATAATGTCTTGGAACTCAGAGGTTACACCTTTATTGTAGTATAATTTGCTGTCCTACTTTTTCGACAGCGGTAAATCGTTTCAGCAGTAATTTGCATATTGCGCAATAATACTACGGGACTACAACGTTTTTATCAATAATATACGTTCATATTTTAACTTGGATAACTTAATTTGAAATTGAAAAGGCTAAATATGGAAGACATTAAGATATCCAGACAAAGTATGGGAGTTTTGAAGGATCAAATTCATGTACTATTTCTTGGGCTGTTAATTGGTTTTGGACACATTGCGCGAGTGTAGCGAACGAAATCCCATGTGTAGATGACTTAGCTCTGAACGCGCCTGAGGGCGCGTCCGTCGCAAAAATGAAGAGATTGTAATAAATATGAAGTACTTGTATATATATACCTTGTTAAACGATTATTACCATTGAGCATTTAGCTGTGGTTTTAATAACTTGATTAAAAGTTTTTCTTTTTCTTCTCTAAAATTGTCACTTTCGATTAATATCTTATATAGAGGGAAAATGCTAAATTTACCTCCTGAACAATTATGTAAATGTTTATTTACTTGTAACATTCTGAGTTCTTCAGTGTTTGTATGCTACTTTGGTACTTGGATATCTAGAGAAAAAAACATTCTACGAAAGAATATCAACAATACACGGAAACGACTTTTCAAACTACATTAAAATGAACTGGAAGAGATTTTTGGATGATTGTTTTGTAATAGTCGGGAAAAATATCAACACAGATGATTTATTAAGAGAAATAAACAATTTACACCCCTGTATTCAATTTACGATGAATAAAAGTGAAACGAGCATGCCATTTTTAGATGTATTAGTTATGAAATCTGGAACACATATAACAACAGATATCTACAGTAAACCGACGGACACATACAACTACCTCAACTTTAAATCGTGTCATCCGAAACATACAAAGTTAAACATTCCTTTCAACCTTGCGTCAAGAATCATAACTATAGTAAGAGGAGAAACACTGCAAGAAAAGCGCCTCTCAGAACTAACAACAAGACTTAAAAATCAGAATTATCCAGATGAAATTATAACATACGGAATATCTAAAGCCAAATTGAAAGGTCCCATCAAAACTGAAGAAAACATAAAAGCTAACAACAAGTACAACGTTATCCCATGTGTAAAACATTTAATCCCAAAAATACCAATATTTCCCAAGCAATTCGATCTTGTGAGAATGTGTTACGAAAAAGTGAAAGGGATGAACAGTGTTTTAGAAAAGAAGCGCATTATAAACCGTAAAAGACAAGCAAAAAATCTTCAAAACATCTTAACCTCTTCAAAGTTCGACATGACAAATAATACTGTAACAACAGTTTCTAAATGCAACAGGAGTAGGTGTAAGACATGTCCTTCTCTAATAGAAGGAAATGAAATACAATTTTGTAACAGTAAGACATTTAAGATAAAACAAAGTATGAACTGTGTTTCAAAAAATGTGATATATTCAATAATTTGTGACAACTGTAAACAGTTTTATATTGGCCAAACAAAAAATGAATTATGTAAACGTATGACTTTACATAGGCAACAAACAAACACTGAAGAACTCAGAATGTTACAAGTAAATAAACATTTACATAATTGTTCAGGAGGTAAATTTAGCATTTTCCCTCTATATAAGATATTAATCGAAAGTGACAATTTTAGAGAAGAAAAAGAAAAACTTTTATTCAAGTTATTAAAACCACAGCTATATGCTCATTGGTAATAATCTTTTAACAAGGTATATATATACAAGTACTTCATATTTATTACAATCTCTTCATTTTTAATTATGAAAGAAACGATTGCGATTTTATTCAGTCCAATTGTTCGTTTATTTACCAATATTTATTGAGTAAAAATTGTTAATTACCATACAATTTGTGGCCATAAAATCATTAACTTGTGAATTTTATTACTTCCCTTTAATAAATGTCATTAATTCACTGCCAGATTGTACGGATTATGCTCAATGTCCGTTATATTATAATTTTTCAGTATAAATAACCATATTGTGTTTTGCCGGGAAATACGTTATCATTTAACGTTCCCGCTTTTTTTTCATGACGTTACGTCATTTGTTTATATGTTTATTGTTTATTAAAGTTTCGGCTGAAGATATGCGAAGAAAGCATTGAAAGCGCTACCGATTTTACATAGAGTTTGTTATTTCTTAAATATTATAATTTTATCTATCTATCTATATATATATATATATATATATATATATATATAATATATATATATATATATATATATATGAATCGAAACACGCAATTCTATAAATAGTAACATGCAATTCTATAAATAGTAACACGCAATTCTAAAAATAGTAACACGCCAATTCTAAAAATAAAAACACGCAATTCTATAAATAGTAACACGCAATTCTATAAATAGAAACACGCAATTCTATAAATAGAAACACGCAATTCTAAAAATAGTAACAAGCAATTCTATAAATAGTAACACACAATTTTAAAAAATAGAAACACGCAATTCTAAAAATAGAAACACGCAATTCTATAAATAGTAACACGCAATTCTATAAATAGAAACATGCCAAATCTAAAAATAGTAACACGCAATTCTATAAATAGTAACACGCAATTCTAAAAATAGTAACACGCAATTCTAAAAATAAAAACACGCAATTCTATAAATAGTAACACGCAATTCTAAAAAATAGAAACACGCAATTCTATAAATAGAAACACGCAATTCTAAAAATAGTAACAAGCAATTCTATAAATAGTAAACACACAATTTTAAAAATAGAAACACGCAATTCTAAAAATAGAAACACGCAATTCTATAAATAGTAACACGCAATTCTATAAATAGAAACATGCAAATCTAAAAATAGTAACACGCAATTCTATAAATAGTAACACGCAATTCTAAAGATAGAAACACGCAATTTTAAAAGTAGAAACAAGCAATTTCTATAAATAGTAACATGCAATTTCTAAAAATAGAAACACGCAATTCTAAAAATAGAACCACGCAATTCTGTAAATAGAAACAAGCAATTCTATAAATAGAAACATGCAATTCTATAAATAGTAACAGGCAAATTCTAAAAATAGAAACATGAAATTCTAAAAAAAGTAACACGCAATTCTATAAATAGTTACACGCAATTCTAAAAGTAAAAACATGCAATTTCTAAAAATAGAAACACCTAATTCTATAAATAGTACCATGCAATTCTATAAATAGAAACACGCAATTCTATAAATAGAAACACGCAATTCTATAAATAGTAACACGCAATTTTATAAAAAGTAACACGCAATTCTAAAAATAGTAACACGCAATTCTATAAATAGTAACACGCAATTCTAAAAATAGAAACACGCAATTCTAAAAATAGTAACAAGCAATTCTAAAAATAGTAACAGGCAAATTCTATAAATAGTAACACGCAATTCTAAAAATAGTAACCTGCAATTCTAAAAATAGAAACACGCAATTGTAAAAATAGTAACACGCAATTTCTAAAAAAAGTAACATGCAATTCTAAAAATAGTAACACGCAATTCTAAAGATAGAAACACGCAATTCTATAAATAGAAACAAGCAATTGTATAAATAGAAACACGCAATTCTAAAAATAGTAACAGGCAATTCTAAAAATAGTAACAAGCAATTCTAAAAATAGTAACACGCAATTATATAAATAGTAACACGCAATGCTAAAAATAGAAACACGCAATTTTTAGAACACGCAATTCTAAAAATAGTAACAAGCAATTCTTAAAATTGTAACAAGCAATTTCTAAAAATAGTAACACGCAATTCTAAAAATAGTAACACGCAATTCTAAAAATAGTAACAAGCAATTCTATAAATAGAATCACGCAATTCTAAAAATAGAAACACGCAATTCTAAAAATAGAAACACGCAATTCTATAAATAGTAACATGCAATTCTATAGATAGAAACACGCAAATCTATAAATAGAAACACGCAATTCTAAAAATAGAAACATGCAATATACGTTGTTGTTGTTGTTGATGATGATGATGATGATGATGATGTTGATGATGATGATAGATATGTATAAAATTATACAGTGAGTTGGCCAATAACGGGTCACTAGCGAAACTTTTAGTGTTTATGAACGAACGATTTTTAGATTCATATATAAATGTATGATAATAAGAAGTATTTTTATTCCCCTTTTACTGTATACTTCGTGTGAATTCATATTTTGAATGCATCGTGGTGTATTTACCGTTTCCAAACCCTTTGTAAACATGCCAATAGCGGGTCAAATCGGCCATTAGCGGGTCACGTGATAAACGAACGTGGGGTTTTCTAAAAACATTAATTATCTGTCAAATTCTTCCCTTATCCAGGAAAATATTACACAACTATGTGTTACCGCTGAGTATTAAAGTGAAAAGGGTACCAATAAGTAAAGAATCCAAGTGGCAGCTGCATGATTGTGGTAAAAACAATAATGATTGTAATAATGCTGATCTAGATATCTGCTCAAATGAATTGTAAATTGTGTAGATAACATATTTTATTTCATTTTCAGGGTTACAGGGGACAAAGCAGCTCATCGAAGCAACTTTGTGCACATTCTATGTAAAATTCCATTTAATTAATTGTACCAACAAGTCTCTTGTTGTGAATCAAAAGGTTAAAATGCAGTCTCAAGAAATTTGCATGTTCTTCTATGTGGTCATTATGAGGATACACTTTCTAAGAATAACAAACAAACAAAATTGTCAACTGATTTTCTCTTATTGAGTACACTCTGTGATATAAACAAATAAAATTATAACAAAATACATGTAATGATGTAAAACAATATTGACTACATCATTTAACAATACTGACTTGGTTCAACGTCAAACCTAAAAAAAAACACATGTAAATAATGTTAAACAATATTGACTAGATCATTAAACAATACTGACTTGGTTCAAAGTCAAACCTAAAAGAAAAACCAATGTAATTTTGTAAAACAAAATTGACTCGATCATTAAACAATACTGACTTGGTTCAACGTCAAACCTAAAAAAACAAAACATTTAATTATGTAAAACAATATTGACTTGGTTCAATGTCAAACCTAAAAATATACATGTAATGATGTTTAAAAAATATTGACTAGATTATTAAACAATACTTGCTTGGTAAAAAAAAAAATGAATTTTTCAGTCACTTACAGGCACATTATGTGTATGAAAGATTAATAATTCTGTCGAAAGTGCAAAAAAATGAGTTTAAATATGTTGTAATATGGATTTATATCATATGAGATGCTTATCATCTGATAAAAAATACCTTTGAATATAAAATCATTGTGATAAAGCAAGTAAATTAATACAAAATACTAATTAACTTTTTACTGTACTAAACCTAAGCAAAAAGGAAACTAAAAATGGTTCAAAAATATGACCAATAAGTAACTTTTGGAAAGTGCAAAATGGACATTAAAAATAACTAAGCTTTGAAAAAATAAAGTGATAGCCTTAAAATAACAAGACTTTGAAAAAAATAATGATAGAATTGTTAGGCTTAATTGGCTTTTACAGAGTTGAAAATTTACTCCTTGTTCAGTGTCATAGCAGGGCCTTCTGGGATTTTATCTAACATTACAGAAAGTTTTTGAAAATTACTCTCAATATCTGGGTGAAATATAATATAGTTGCATGGCAACACAACCCTACCACCTTCAGAACTTGGAGCCGGCCATGGTTGGAAACTCTGAGTGGGCTCACCGGTAACTTCAGCTTCGATATGTCCTTTGTCCATAATGGTACGAAAAAAACCAGCTATCCCTCGTGGAACATGGCTAATTGGAAGTCCTGCTACATCTCGCAACCGTAGCTGGCGTTTTTGGTCAGTGACACTATCATGTAACAATGTTTGGAATGACTCAAGTGGCGGCAACCACACCAAGCAGGCATCAGTATCATGGATATTTGTATATTCAGGCTCTACAGTTAGACATTCTGAGGCCAAAGCCTCTCTGGGCCATCTCACTTAACCACTCAGCCATAGATGTTTCTTCCTGTTCAGTGAAAACAGTAGCAGGACCTTTCATAGTGTTGATGTCTGTTTCCCCACTGTATCTCCTTTGCAAAAAAACCCGTATGACAGTCCATGGTCACATGCAGCTTTTCTTATTGACATACTCTTGTTACACACTGTATAGGGCTCGTCTCACTCTCTGCACTTTCCCAGGACTCATTCGCTTCCCTCTGTATTTTTTTACCACTGAGGAGGCTGCATTCTGGGCTGGACTACATTTAACACTTTTTCTCCTTCCCTTAGGCATTAGAATCTGAAACAATAAAACAAGTAAACAAATGAGATTGTCATGTCATGATGTGAGTAATGACAAAGAACAATAACCAAAAGTCCGGGGGGTGGGGGTGATTACAAAAATATTCATGCTAGAGTGATAAATCTATCACATGTGATGTGTGTGATACTATAATAAGTAACAAACATTTGAAGATATAAGTAGATACCACAAGAAATGAAGAAGTAATAAAAATAATAATAATAAAAATTTTTTATTATTAAATATTAAACAAAATTCTAAGCTCAATTGGGAAATAATTCTGTAAAAAATGTGTGCTAAAGTAATAAATTTTGTCACACATCCTGTGGGTGATGATAAAAAACATGTAATTGAAGTTTAAAATGGATAACTTAAAAATAAAGAAGTTATTGTACAGTTAAAACTAATATTTAGGAATCTAGTCTAGAACAATACAGTAGCATTTCAATGTTGCAGCAGTTTATACTACATAAAACACCATATTTTAGCATGGACTGCATAATTCACTTGCAATAATAACATAAATAAATTAAATTTTATATTTATTTGTATACAAACCAAAATTTGCTTTAAAAAATATTTTCTAAAACCTGTTGAATAACTTTGAGGCGGTCCCTTCCTGGAAAATTACATGACCCGCTATTGGGCAACGTGATGCAATTTAATTCACCAGCGCTATCACTATAATTCCTCATGCATTTTTTAAACGGCTGCTGCTGCAGATAGTTAACATATTGGGCATCAAATACCTACCAGCTTTGATCTAATATCTTTTGGGTTTTTTCAGCAATAAAGCAGCGACTGCGAATTTGTGTTGTTACTGGCGCAATATTTCGCGACAAACGGAAACGCTTGGTAAAGCATCTGAATGAATCTGATTAGAATTATCCGGATGTTTAAATTTTTTTTTCGCTGTCGAGGAGCTAACATCCAAATGCACATGACTGTTAGGTTATAACACTTTTAAGTTCAAAACATTAAGTAAAATAATTTATTAAATTACTGACTGACCCGTTATTGGCTATGATCCGCTATTGGCTAACTCATTGTACTTTATATAGTGGAACAGTATAAAGTGATTTATGTTTGTACAGTTACATCTTTTTTTACATCTTAGCACATTTAAGGCATTTCTGGTGTTTAAACACTTTTCGGTGTAATTTTATCTTTCGGATCATAGAAAAAATTTTCACCACTAGATGTCGCACGCAAAATTTTTATCTAAAAAATTTTTTCACTATATTTTATATTTTATTTATTGCTAGTCAACAGTTATTCTCAATAATTATTTATTTGGGAAAGCTTATTTAATCTACCACGTAGACGCAAATAGCTTCTGGTTAAAAAGCAGTTGGTTTTCTCGGCGACAGCTTCAACGACGAGCGTGATTTGACCTACTTAGGACAGCGTGAATAGCGTGGGTTTGTTACATAATTTGTATCGTTCCTTTTCATTAATCTCTTTGTTTGAGAATAGTTATGAATGTTTTGTTACTGGGCCACTCCAGAGATGGTGTGGTACGAAATGTTTGTTGAATTTAAATTTAGATTCGGACCGGGTGCAAGTTTATTGGCATGGAGTGGGCGGAGCTTATGTCGCGTCAAAGTCTAAAGCGAAATCAATTTGGTGCGATGTTTATTTGGTAAATGAATTGGAGATAAACTGCACAGTTGTAGATATTGGAAGTAATGATTTATGCATTCCAATTTTGCAGCCAAATCAGTTGGCGGATAGCATTATCAGTTTATGTTCAAATATATTTAGTCGTGGTAGTCAAGTTGTTGTCATCTATGAAATTTTACATAGAGCTGGTGACCATGTATATAATGCCAAGGCTGACACAACAAATCAGTTATTGAAATCTTATTGTGAAGACAAGCCTTCCCTAATATTTTGGACTCACAAACGGAACAACTTCAACCGTCGTTTTATTAGGGATTATGTTGCAAATGATGGTGTCCATGTTGACAACCAAAAGGGCATACCTCGTTACTATGCTTCAGTTAGAGGCTCCATTTTATTGGCTGAAAAATGTTTATCACAATAAGTTTCCTGTCTTCACATGTGTATATATTTATATATATATTTTTCTTTTACATGTTCTTTTCAAACATTGTGTTTCAGATTATATACACTCAATTTGACAAAACAGTGAATGAGTGATAGTTGTGTGGGACATTTATTTGATGCAAAGATTTGATTTGGTATAACTAACATTAAAAAATTTGCCATAGATAAGTAAGTGATAATTCAATTTGCCTTTCATTGTTGTATTATTTATGAATTGTGTTGCCATACAATTCTCATCTATTCTGTTTAGTTTTGGACCATTATCCTAATAAGGTCCCTGTTAACAACATTTAGTGCCCTGAGTTGGCATTGTTAATTTTATATACCGACACATCCATCAGTTGATACCCAGGATATTCGTTTTATGGTTGACCATTTGAACGTGGTTTGCTCCCTGTTTATACATTCTGCTAGTCAGATATTTACACGTGCGTGTGTTTGTTTGGGGATGCACAATTATACCATACTATTTACACTATTTATTTAATTTTATCACCTGCGTGTGAATTTTTCCGGGTAACACTGGTTGGATACTTTTCTACAAGTACACTTTTACCACTGGTTTAACAATTGGTTCCAGTTGGTTATATTCACTTATTGTACATGTAGACTATTCTTATACCATATCAAAGTGGGAGTATCCCAACATATTCCCACCTATAATTAATTCTTGTAAGACATTACATTTCAGAATGCCTAAAGTCGCACCAAACAAAGCCAAATCTGGCAAGAAGCAGAAGAAAAACGGTAGCAGCAAGTTGGCACAACTCATCGCCACTGCCATCAGCAAGGATGAGGAAGTGCTCAAGGAAATTGTGGATTTACTGCCTACCACGGATAAAGATGACGGTACGGCCAATTATGAAATTGAATCAGACCAGGATGTCCAATCCATGTCCACTAACCATGACCAAATGGACACTCATGAGGATGGTGTTAGTCTAAGCACCATGGATTCTGGACCTGTTCCCCTTGATTTTAGTAACAACTCAGTGGATTTAGGATCTTTTAGTCTCGTCCATCCGCCTATAGACTCAAAACTAAGGCAGCAGATATGGAATCGGGAATTTGTAGATCTGGGGGTTCTTTATTTAAGGGAAAAAAACATACAAAAAACCACCACAATCCAGGAATCTGGAAATAGAACGGTCACCTCTATTCAGAAGTGGTCCAAGAAACAAATAAACACAATACTTACTTGGTCTAGAGCCTTTCAACAATACGCCGATGTGTATTGTTGCATATATGCCTTTTTTTCTTGTTTTTTAAATAAACAGTCCAGTGCCCTCTGGGCCTGGACATTTTCATCCAAATTGGTATTTGTTCTACTTTATCTTGACATAAATAAACTGCTGAGTCTTGCCAGGTGCAAACATAAAATTATACTTTATATAGTGGAACAGTATAAAGTGATTTATGTTTGTACAGTTACATCTTATTTTACATCTTAGCACATTTAAAGCATTTCTGGTGTTTAAACACTTTTCGGTGTAATTCTATCTTTCGGATCATAGAAAATTTTTTACCACTAGGTGTCGCACGCAAATTTTTTATCTGAAATTTTTTTCACTCTACCGCCACCACCCCATCACAACTCCTTGCCTAGTTTTAATATTGTTTGTTTTACTACATGTTATTTTTATATGTACAGGACGAATTGCTGTCCAACTTTATGTCATGTTTTTTTACTTATATAAGCTTTATATGCCTTTCTTTCTTGTTTTTTTAAATAAACAGTCCAGTGCCCTCTGGGCCTGGACATTTTCATCCAAATTGGTATTTGTTCTACTTTATCTTGACATAAATAAACTGCTGAGTCTTGCCAGGTGCAAACATAAATATAAATACACACACACACACACACACACACACACACCAATAAATATATAATTATGGTCATTTAATGCACAAATCTGAGAAAATTCAGTAATTTAACCTTCAAGGTCAAGGTCATTAAAGAGCCCAATCAAATTTGGGTTTGATAAACAACAATGTTCTGTTATAATATGAAGTTGATCCCTTCAATAATAGCAAAGTTACAGTTCGTTACAGCCAAAACAATGAAAATTTCAATAATTTGACCTTAAAAGACAATGTCATTAATGAGTGAAGGTCAAGGTCCTTCGGTATATTTTTAAGAGTTATCCTTGAAGATTATTATATTCAAGTTTCAAGACAATCCATTCAAAAATAACAAAGTTACAGCCAATAATAGCCCAAAAAATGAATATTTCAATAATTTGACCTTCAAAGTCAAGGTCATTTATGAGTGAATGTCAAGGTCTGTCTAGTTATTTTTAAGGGATATCCCTGAAGATAATTATGTTCAAGTTTGAAGACAATCCATTCAAAAATAACAAAGTTACAGCCAATAATAGCCAAAAAAAAAATGAAAATTACAATAATTTGACCTTCAAAGTCAAGGTCATTTATGAGTAAAGGTCAAGGTCTGGCTGGTTATTTTTAAGGGATATCCTTGAAGATTATTATGTTCAAGTTTGAAGACAATCCATTCAAAAATAACAAAGTTACAGCCAATAACAGCATGAACAAGCAAAAATTGGACTTTTAACCTTGAAGGTCAAGGTCATTTATGGATGAAGGTCAATGTTAGTGTGATCTACTGAAAGGTCTTGTCCCAAGGGTTGTTGTGGCCAAGTATGAAGACAATACACCAAGAAATAAAAAAAGTTATGATCCAGGTACAAGTTTGCGGACGGGAACGGCAACGGCAACGCCGACCCGACTATAACAATACCTCTACTCTTTTTTTTCAAAAAAAAAAAAAAAAAAAAGTCGAGCTAAAAATTACTTCATCCCATGGAAAACAAAAATCTGTGTTTGATAAACACAAATGCCCCCGCGCTCACTGTTGTCAATAATTTAACTCTATCCTTCAGTTTTTTTTCCATCTTAGCCTTTTCATCTTGATTATTTCTCTCAAACGCCTTTAGCTATTAAACTCGGTAAGTAAATGCCTTCATTAATTGTTGACACTTTTTTAAATGATAAGAAAGAACAATTTGTTACTAAGAGATGCAAGCAAATTATCGCAGTTCATGAAGAAAACGAATCATGTGTAGAAATCTGTAATTGGCACCCTTGACCTTGACCCCTACCTCTATCAAAAGGAAGAATATCATGCAAGTTTTTTTTTTTTTTTTTTTTTTGGAACCACGTTTAAAGATCCTGTAACACATTTTTTTCATGGTTTTATTTCATAAATATGACGTTCAAATTAAGATTTGTCAATCTTGTAAGTTCAAATAAGCATTATCTATAAAGATATTACCAAATTTAACATTTTGCGTAAATAAAGGGAGGTAATTAGAAATTTATTTTCTATAAATTCCAAGTCAAATTTTCCAATAAGAAATGAATGCATGTAACTTATTGATTAAATATAATGTGCACAAATATTTGCAGTACACATTTTACATATTCTTGGATGTTTGAAAATCGTTTTATTTGCATAATTATATACATATATAATATTTTGCAAGTGTGTGATACACACAGTTATTGACAGTAACAATACCAATCACAAAACATACAGGATCTTTAAGGCCCGTTTATTTACATTTACCTTTTTACATAATACATTCATTTTACATTTTTCAATTCATTATTTTACATAACATACGTTACAAAATAATATATTATGTTGTGGTAGACATTTTAAAATAATTTCAAAGAGCTTAAACGTGAATCTCTTTAAGGAAAAGTAAGAAAAAGGATATTATATTTTAAACAAGATAAAGTTTTTTTAAATCAATTTTAAAAAATTTCCTTGAGTCAGTTGGAAAAATGCTGAAAATTTTGGGGAGGTGCTAAAATATAAAAGGATTATTTTCAAGAGAAAAAAAAAATGTAGTAAACAAAAACAAATTTTTCCAACAAACTACGATAAGATAAACAAGGGTGCCATAGTCACAAAATACGCCCGTTTACAAAAGCTTTAGATGGAGATGGGGGCATTATGGATAAGTGTTATCTAGCAAGCAAGTTTTTATCCTTAGCACTGTGTTGTTAAATGAACCTTAAAACAAATCAGTAGGGAAGATATGCACAGGATGTGTGACCTTGACCTTGGTCGCAGGGACCTGAATTTTATGCACGGCACTCAGCCTCACAATGATGAACATCTGTGCCAAATTATATTGAAATCCCTCTATGCATGTAGAAGTTTTGCTCCAGACAAGCGTTTTGCTATGAGCTCTAACTGTGACCTTCACCTTTGACCTAGAGACTTGGTTCATGTGCAGGGCACTACGTCTCATGGTGGTGAACAATTCTATAAAGTAACATTAAAATTCCTCCATGCATGTAGAAAATATGCTCCGGACAACATCTGGATATTTAATCATCTCCAGTGACCTTGACCTTGCAAATATTAACCTAAATTAAATGTGTCAAACCTGTAGTCATGATAGTTACCATTTGTGCTACAATCCATCAATAAATGATGACTAAATGGTCCCTATACACATCTTCAAATTTTTATCTGAACTTTGACCTCTATGTGTAACCTTGACTTTGGTCGCAGGGATCTGAATTTTGCGTGCGACACTCAGCCTCACAATGGTGAACATTTGTGCCAAGTTATATTGAAATCCCCCTATGAATGTAGAAGTTTTGCTCCGACAAGCGTTTTTCAATGACCTCTAAGTATGATCTTGACCTTTGACCTGGAGACCTGGATCATGCATGGAGCAATACATATCATGGTGGTGAACATTTCCATCCATAAAGTATTATAAAAATTCTTCCATACATGTAGGAGATATGCTCCAGACAAAATCTGGATATTTCAGCATCTTTCGTGACCTTAACCTTGCATATATTGACCTAAAGTACATATGTCATAGCCGTAGTCATGATAATAACCATTTGTGTTACAATCCCTCAATAAATGATGATTAAATCGTCCCTATACACATCTTCATATTTTTATCTAAATTTGACCTCTATGTGTGACCTTGACCTTGGCTGCAGGGACCTGAATTTTGTGCGCGACAATCCGCCTCATAATGGTGAACATTTGTGCCAAGTTATATTGAAATCCCTCTATGCATGTGGAAGTTTTGCTCCGGACAAGCGTTTTTCAATGAGCTCTAAGTGTGACCTTGACCTTTGACCTAGAGACCTAGTTCATGTGCGTGACATGGCTTCTCATAATGGTGAACATTTCTATGAAATTTCATTAAAATTCCTCCATGCGTGTAGGAGATATGCTCCGGACAAAATCTGGATATTTCATCATCTTTAGTGACCTTGACATTGTATATATTGACCTAAATTATATGTATCACAGCCATAGTCTTGATAATGACCATTTGTGTTACAATCCCTCATAAATGATGACTAAATGGTCCATATACACATCTTCATATTTTTATCTGAACTTTGACCTCTATGTGTGACCTTGACCTTGGCCGCAAGGACCTGAATCTTGCGCGCGACACTCCGCCTCACAATGGTGAACATTTGTGCCAAGTAATATTGAAATCCCTCTATACATGTGGAAGTTTTGCTCCGGACAAGCATTTTTCAATGAGCTCTAAGTGTGACCTTGACCTTTGACCTAGAGACCTGGTTCATGTGCGCGACACTGCTCCTCATAGTGGTGAACATTTCTATGAAGTTTCATTAAAATCCCTCCATACATGTAGGAGATATGCTCCGGACAAAATTGGACGCCGCCCGCCCGCCCGCCAGGGGCGTTCCCATAATACGTCCCGTTTTTCAAACGGGCGTATAAAAAAAGGGTAATATTAAGAAAGAAAGGCTGCTTTGGTAATATACTTCTGACATATCACCAATCAGTTCTTATAACATTATTAGAAAGTTATTCCGCTTCCTGTTGAAATCATCAAGAGAATCATTTTGAAATGCTATGTATTTTTCTAAAGATATTCTATCAATCAATTTTCTTTTAAACAAAAGATTATTTGGCATTTTCTTTTTTGTTTTACAACTATATACATAATATTTGGCAAATAAGAGAATATATTATAAAATTGTATTTCGTGAATAAAAAAAAGGACAAAAATTTGTCTTGGGTTGCATTTATATCAATTTCAACCAACCATACAATTCATTCCAGAAAATTTGTGTTTGTTGACAGCTCCAAAATATATGTTCTATGCTATCTATTTCCATATTACAAAAATCACAAAGGCTAGACTCCACTTATTAACATCTAAAGAGACATTTGTTAGTTGCAATATTTCTATGTAAGAAATCAAAATAAAAACTTTGCAAAATATTATCCTTACAGATATCAAACGCATTTAAATATATTTGTTGCCAATTGAAATTTTTATCTGGAAATACTGCCTCCCTATTTTAACTGGGATTTTAGCTTTTCATTTTGGTATTTTAGCCTTCTTTCTTTTTGAACCTGTGTTAATTTTCTATTTAGGAGATGTGTTTCTGTTTTTTCTAAAAGCTCATAAATATTTATTTCCTCAGTTGTTACAGAAAGAATGATATTATCTAATTTTCTTTTCCAACATGTTGGGATTGAAGAAATAAGTCTATGGTAATTTAAAAACTCCATATTAGGAATGTTATATTCAGTTTTTAATTGACTAAAAGTTTTAAATTTTTTTTTGCGTTTGTATCATAGATATCTTTTACATGGTATATATTTTTGTTTCTCCACTGTCTGAAATAGAGAAGGCTATTGTTATTTTTTATGTTTGAATTTTGCCAAATAATTTGTTCTGAAATATTTTTCGGATTTTCATTAAAATTGATTTCACTCCAAGCTACTAATACTTCGTGTATAAATTTATTTTTGATTTTAAATTTCAATATATCTTTTGTGTTTATATTGCATTTAAATAAAGATATTCCACCTAAATGATAAATATTTTTCTTTATTATTTCTTTTCACAACCCATTATTTGAATCGTTTATTATTCTTTTTATTCAGTTCGATTTTATTGAGTTCAAAAATATAGGAATGTCAATCATATTTAGACCTCCGTTTTTGTACTCCTGTATTATCACCTCCCGTTTGACTTATCCCTTTTTGAGCTCAATATAAATTCATAACATTGTTGTTTAATTGTATTTACAGTATTATTTGGAGGATTAGGTAGAACAGAAAACAGGAAAGTTAATTTTGGAATTATTAATGATTTCAGTACTGAGATATTACCAATTGTTGTGACATGTCTAGCTTTCCATCTGTTTATGTCTATTTGGAATTGAGATAATCTGTTATCATAATTTAATTTGAGGATATGGTCAGTTTTTGAATGAAATGTTATTCCTAGTGTTTTTACACTTTCTGATGTTCATGAAATATTACTATATTTTTTTTCTACAATATATAAGGTCGTGCTGGTTTCGCAGTGGGCCTATTCTTAGAGCTGTACATTTACTATAATTAAGATTTAGACCTGACATGAATGAAAATTGTTCAAATACGTTCAACATTTCTTTGAAACTGTTATTTGTACCATCTAATAATATTGTTGCATCATCAGCAAACATGCTGTTTTTTACTTCTCCTTTAATACTTGTATTCTCTCTTATTGCTATGGAGAGGAGTTCAATTGCTAAAATAAAAATGTAAGGAGATAAAGGACAGCCTTGACGGACCCCTCGTCTGATATTAAATGAGTCCGACAAGAAACCATTGTAAAGAATACAACTTGTTGGATTTTTGTATAACAATTTTACCCACATTTTTAAATTTGGTCCAAAGTTAAATATATCGAGTGTTTTTAAAATAAAATTATGATTCAAACTATCGAAAGCTTTTTCAAAATCAGCAAAAAATAATATTCCAGGTTTTTCGTTTTGTTCTGCGTACTCGATTACATCATATATCAATCTTATATTTTCACCAATGTATCTGCCTTTAATAAATCCAGTTTGGCTATTGTCGATCAAGTTATTTAGTACACGTTTAATTCTATTAGCAATTACTTTACTCAGTATTTTATAGTCAAGGTTTAATAAACTTATTGGCCGCCAGTTTGAAAGAAGTGATAAATCTTTTTTTGGTTTTGGGATTAAGGTTATTAAATTCTGTGCCTGCAACTGACTTAAAGATTCAGTTCCGAATGAATAATTAAGAAAATTTATTAGATCATTTTTAATTTCATTCCAAAACATTTTATAAAATTCAACGTTTATACAATCTGATCCAGGACTTTTCCCATTTTTCATGGTTTTAATTGCTTCGATACACTCTCCTTCTGTAATAATTCCTTCACATAATACTTGCTCGTTGTCGTTTAGTTTATGGATTTTATTTTCATCATAAAAGTCATATGTTGAGTCTCTTTGTATCTTTTCACTGTACAGACTTTCATAATATTTTTTTTGCTCATTCAGAATTTCATTGTGGTTTGACGTAACATTACCATTGACATTTAGATTATTAATAAGTTTTCTTTCAGCATTTCTAGTCTCTAAATTTTTTAGCAATTTAATGTTTTTTTCACTGTTGTCTAATTTAAAACTTTTGCTTCTTGTTATAATTCCATTGATATTTTCATTATGAAACTGTTCTAATTCTGATTTTTTCAATTCTAAATTTCTATTTAAATTTTCGTCAAAATTGCAGGCTCTCTCAGTTTCATTTGTTTCGATTTCTGTTGTAAGTTTTTGAATTTGTTCTGTTTCTGTTTTCTTTTTATATTTTGAAAATACCATGTAAGTTATTTGCCTACCAAATATGAAATAAATCTGTCAATAAATAAAGGCTGTATGGGCAAAAGTGTAAAAAATCTATTTTTAGCACTGGTGACATTAACCCAACTGACCCCTAACTCCATCCAAAGGAAGAATATCATGCAACTTATTTTCCTACCAAATATGAAATAAATATGTCAATATATAAAGGCTGTATGGGCAAAAGTGTAAAAATCTATTTTTAGCACTGTTGACCTTGACCCAACTGACCCCTAACTCCATCCAAAGGAAGAATACCATGTAAGTTATCTTCCTACCAATTATAATACAAATCTGTCAATAAAGGCTGTATGAGCAAAAGTGTAAAAATCTATTTTTAGCAATGGTGACCTTGATCCAACTGACCCCTACCTCCATCAACATGAGAATACCTCAATTTTATGTTCCTACAAAATATATAAGACATCTGTCGATAGAATGAGGTTAATACACCTGTAAAAGTGTAAATCAAAGCACTGCAAGCACTGAGGTATACATTGCTTGACAATATTTGTGTTATCAAGACCATGTGAATTTAATCTACTGAACTCAATAGAAGTCACCTTTTGGTTACAGTCAATTCCGAACACAAATCTAGGCTTATTTCTTCTCAAGTTATTAATAGGTCAAGAAAGAGGTGTTGTTCCTACAGACTAGTGCTGTGTTTTTCCAGGCAAGACTATATGGTTTGCGAAACTGAAGAGCAATACAGAAATCAGTTTGCAAAGACCTGTTTATTATCTGCAGTATACAATGCTGAAATAGTAAAATAGAGTCTTCAGTGTTTTTATCTATTCCTTTAAAAACAAGACCAACATGCGGGTTTGTAGTCTATAAAAATGTGATATTGAATCATTCAGCAAGACTTAAAAGTTAGGTGAACATTTTTGTTTACATGCAAAACACATTCACTGGAAAAATGCACTCCATAGTGCAATTATTGATTCAAAATAAAAGAATTTGTACTTGACAAAATTAAGGCATCAAAGCCCTAAGCTCAAGCCTTGTACATTTTTAAATTTTTACTACAAGTACATAACGAAAATTAATGACTCCCTCCCCCAACCCTCGCACAAGGCAAATTTTATCCCAGGGCTAAAATTAAAACAATCTTGGTAGAGGTCGACTACACAATGTTTCATGCCAAATATCTTACCTCTAGTCTTTGTCAATTCAAAGGAGAATACTGTTTAAGTTTTTTTCTATACATGTATATACATTTAAGGAAAACCTAAGACACCCTGGTGCCTGGTAAACCTTGTACATTGAGACAAGATTTTTTTAAAGTTTTTACTATATACACACCATATAAGAAAACCTAAGAAGACTCCTTGGCAGAGCCAATTTTGACCCCAGGGCTATAATTTGAACAAAAGTGATAGAGGTCTACTACACAGGTAAAGGTTTCATGCCAAATATCAAACATCTAGCCTTTGTGAATCCAGAGGAGAATATATTTTAAGTTTTTTTTCTATACATGTTTATACATTTAAGGAAAACCTATGACACCCTGGTGCTATTTCACTAGGGGCAACATTTGAACAACTTTGGTAAAGGACGTACTGATGATATTATTTACCAAGTATCCAAGCTCTAAGCCTTAAACCTTCTGATAAAAAGATTTTTTAAAAAGTTTTTGCTATATACATATAAGGAAAACCTAAATATATGACCCAAGGGGTGAGGCTAATTTTGACCCTTGGGCTGTAACGTGAATAATCTTGGTAGAGGTTCACTACCAAATGTTTCATGACAAATATCTAACCTCTAGCCTTTGTCAATTCAGAGGAGAAGATTTTAAGTTTTAACTACATGTACATACATATCAGGAAAATCTATGAACCCTAGCGCAGGGCTAATTTGACCCCCGGGGTATAATGTGAAAATCTTGTGAATGTCTACCAGACAATGCCTTATGCAAAATATCTATGCTCTAGGCCTAATTTAAGTCTTTGAACAACTTTGGAAGCCCTTCACTCATGGAACAACCCTGTCAAGTTTGTTTTCAAAAGATGTTTACTATATTATGTATAAAACACACACACATGCACGCATGCATGCACACACACACACACAAAGAGGGGAATCGCTGTATGCCAACGCAGCTTCTACATGCATCAGACCAGCAGTCCAACACATTTTCAACAAGTTCGAATGTCGAACGACACATATACCCCCCCTTTCTAGCCATTGACTCACATAATTGGTAATTTTATTACAGAAACTTGCCAAAAATGGGTACATGGAAGTGTTCAATCATGGAAAAACATGAAGACTTTGTGATGAATACTTTTCAAAATAATCAGCAGAAACCATTTTGACATTCAAGGGCCCTGTGACCTTGACCTTTGACCTAGTGACCCCAAAATCAATAGGGGTCATCTACTAGTTATGACCAATCACTATGTGAAATATGAAGACTTTGTGATGAATATTTTTCAAGATAATCAGCGGAAACCATTTTGACATTCAAGGCCCCTGTGACCTTGACCTAGTGACCCCAAAATCAATAGGGGTCATCTACTAGTTATGACCAATGACTATGTGAAATATGAAGACTTTGTGATGAATACTTTTCAAGATAATCAGTGGAAATCATTTTGACATTTTAAGGTCCCTGTGACCTCGACCTTTAACCTAGTGACCCCAAAATCAATAAGGGTCATCTACTAGTGATGACCAATCACTATGTGAAATATGAAGACTTTGTGATAAATACTTTTTAAGATAATCAGCGGAAACCATGTGGTCTACTGAGGGACAGACCGACAGACCGACATTAGCAAAACAATATTCTTCGAAGGGGGGCATACAAAATAAAATGACAATTACATTGTTGATGTGTCGAAAATAGATAAATACAGAATCCCTAAAGAAAGCCCAACACGGCAAAATTGAAAATGTTGCAGGCTCGGTTTGATTGAGCCTGTTCATGGACGGTACTGGAAAGTGCAAGTTACCGTCCACGCCCCCTAGCACCGGCTTAAGCAGAATTCAACATTTAAACATAAAATAGTAAAATTTTGAATTTAGAAACATCCGCAGATGTGTTCATACGGCGGTTATCATGGAACCTTTAATGTGACACTTCCGTGCCATTCCATGAAAAGCGGCGTATGGTCCCCAAGTAATAAAAAGCGTGTGCCCTAAACGAGAAAACAATGGCGGAACTAAATAAAATGGAATTTTGAAAGGGGATCAAGAGGTTATGAAGCCTGCGTATCACAGATAAGACGTCAAAAGACAAATTTAAAAAGCAGGCAACATATCCTAAGGGTGATTCAACATTATTCAAGTAGGAATATTGGAACCACCCAACTAGAAAATGCCGAAAAGTTGAAACTAAAAATACCACAAGCACAACAATAATGTCGTGCTGAACGATCTTCAAGGATCGAAAATATAACATCATTGATTAAATTTACGGGGAGACTTTTTACAGCCGCCACACGGCACAAATAACACGGATTGAAAGCCTTGTGAAATTTAATAAAAGCTTTATAAAATTTAGAATTAACTTTCATTTTTTCATTCAAAACTGTAATCAAACAATATGAGGTATGGTACATGGTATGGTCAACCAAGTGGATCTCATTGGAGCTAGGTGGGGAGGAGTGTGGGAATCCAAAGATTAGTAAATCATGTTTAAAGCATGTGGATTTACTGAGTGCATCAAAAAGTATTTAAGCACTAAGCTGAAATTTATATGGCATTATGCACTTTATATGTGTTAATATGCTATATATCAAAATTATATACTCAATACTCTTTTTTTTTATGTTAACTATAAACTTAAAGAATCAATAAATTTCTTTTATATAATCTATGAATTCAGGTTATAGTTTCTTTTTTGGTTAGACTTTTATCACAGTCTGTGCTTTTTGTGATACCATACTATTGTTTCCGGCACCTTAACTCCAAGTAAGCAAATGAAGTAATTGAAGACCAGGACCTTGAGGGTACATCCTTTCTGAGTGGGGGATCTGCACATCACTGTCTGTCCTGTTCACCATGTCTCGATATCGGATTTGTCTTGGTACAAACCACCCTGTCTCAAGGTCTGCAAGGTCCTGCATGTATGGCCAGCTGGGACTGTTTAATGTCACCGAGGAGAACTTCATATAGTTTTTTGACAATCAATAAATATTTTACAATCCAATAGGAAAAAATGATTCATGTAGTATTTTATTTAGCTAAATCCTTTCATTGAGCTATCATCATCGTACACAATAAAACTTACTGGTAAGGGGTTAATTAAGGGCTTCTCCCCCTAATACAAAAATTGTCAAATTAAGAAGTAGTACTCTTACAATGCCTTATCAAAAATAAAGTCACATAAACACACCGTATTACCGGCGGCAGTGATGGCAGATCATTGCAGTGATGGCAGATATCTGAAAATTACGGATCGATACAGGTAGGTTATAAATTTGGTTGGTTTAATTATATTACACAAATACGGCCCATTTCATTGCTATAAAACTATTGTCCATTGAATGAAGATACTGTAATGTAATTTTTGACTCGTTTTTTTTCCTGTTTTAAGACTATTTTGAGCAGGTATAAAGTGACAGCCTCGGAAAAATCCGTGAAAATGTCTGTTTTCTGTTCAAAATATCTCAAGTTTTAAGTAAATGGCAGGATTTCCTGTTATCAATATAGACGTTCATCCATTGGGGTCACGCAAGCCAAATATCTACCCCGTGAGTCTTTTCTTGAAAGTTTTACAGACGCTCAATCTTGTCCGGTCGAAGAAAAAATGCTGTCGTTGTAGGCAGATACATATTATAAATGCTGCCGTCGATGGCAGAAATACCATGAAAGTGGCTAACATTCTGACAGAAAATCAAGTTCAATCTTTTATCAGTTCTTCTTTTCTTTGCGTCCTTTTAGTCGGAATTGAGACGTTAAACTATCATTTTTAATATTTTCTCAAGATAGAAAAGTTATTAATGCGGTATGAGCATCGAAAAAAGCTTTTTAGCAACATGCAGTTACAATACGAAAAGTGATGATTTTGTACGACAAAATTGCACTATAAATAGAGAAATGAACATGAAAAACTTCATTTTTCTATATTCATGCATGTGTGCTTGATCTGTTGTGTCTGTCAGTTACATGCATACAATACTATTATGTATCTTAAGTTTAGCAGCGCACTCCCCTTTTAAAACATAAAAAAACATAAAATTGAATTTCATTTCCCCGAAAGTGCTGGCGGACTAAGAAATTCAAGATGGCGTCCAAGATGGCCGCCAAAAATATGAAAATTATAATTTACTTTATATTACTTGAATTTTGGCAGTTAAAACTTAGCAATAAGTTCTTTCTTTTCATTCTTGTATTAATTGTGTTCCTTAAATGCAGTTTTAATATGTATTTTAAGGTAATTATATTTTTTGATGATAAAAACAAAAAATAATTATGAAAAATATACGGAAAAAATGTGATGATTTTAAAAATACTTGATACAATTTCTTATTTTTTACTCTCTTTTTAATAAAAAATTAATTATAATGACAGATTTTAAAGAAAACAACATGTTCAGCTCGACTTTTAAAAAAAATATTATAAAAAATAGATAAAATAAAAAAAATTAATTAAAAGAATTAATTATTGTTACAGTCATGTCGGTGTTGACGTTTCCGTCAGCAAACTTTAACTGTGATCATTACTTTTAATCTTCTTTATGTTTTGTCTTCATACTAGGCCACAACAACCTTGGGGCAAGATCTTTAAGTAGACAAGACTAAATTTGACCTTCATTCATAAATGACCTTGACCTCCAAGGTCAAATGTCTAAATTTTGCTTATTTTTTTTCCCTGATTTTTGCTATTAGGTAACTTTGTTATTTTCTAATGGATTTTGTTCAAACTTGAACATAATAATATTTTTAGAAAAGAGAATTTTTTTTTTCTTGTGTGTGTGTGGGGGGGGGGGGGGGCTGTAACTGGCTATAACTTTGTTAATGATAAACGGATTCACCTCATATTTTCATTCTTTAGG
>NW_026858199.1:0-34194 GCF_026571515.1 Ruditapes philippinarum
CCCCCTGAACCGATGATCGATTGGGACAAATTTCAACCGATTTCCATCACTATCCAGTACCGTCCATGAACAGGCTCAATCAAACCGAGTCTGCTGGATATGATGGCATAAAAATTCAATATCAGTGTTTTCACAAGGAGAAAAACGGGAATCCCCATAGGTGTTTTATGCTAATAGTAATTAGTGGTATTTATCATACCAAAGTTAAAGGAGTAGTGATTTTTAAGAAGTAGTGATTTTCAAGTGTGTATCTTTATTACAGTTCATGTAGTGATTTCCGCGTGTGTAAAATATTTATCACGTGACAATGTAGTGATTTTCCAGTGTGTAATCCAAGCAGTAGTGATTTTCAAGTGTGTATCTTTATTAAAGTCCATGTAGTGATTTTCGGGTGTGTAAATGATTCACCACGTGACCATGTAGTGACATTCCTGTGAAAATCAAAATTGTTTCTATTGATCATTTCTAAGACGAATCACCCACAATGGTTATTATTTATGCCTATTGAATGCATTGCCGAATTTATACACGTCCACGTTGAGCGGAAGGTACTGTAGTCATATTCCGGGTAGACGTTGGTGTAGTGACTTTTACCCATGAACACGTATGCGTGTGTGTGTGTGTGTGTGTGTGTTATATAGATTATATAGTGAACTTAAAAAATCTTCTTGTGAAAAACCACTAGTCCAATTTCAACCAAACTTGGCAGGATTGATCCTTGGGTGAAGGGCTTCCAAAGTTGTTCAAAGAATTTAATTCCATGCAGAAATCTGGTTGCCATGGCAACCAAAAGGAATTATAAGAATAAATTTAAAAAATCTTCTTGTAAAGACCCAAAAGGCCTAGAGCTTAGATATTTTGCATAAGGCATTGTCTGGTAGACCTCTAACAAGATTGTACAAATTATAGCCCTGGTGTCAAAATTGGCCCCGCCCTGGGGGTCATTGATTTTCACTATGTACATATAGTAAAAACTTAAATACCTTTTTGTAAAAACCCAAAAGGCCTAAAGCTTAGATATTTTGCGTAAGGCATCATCTGGTAGACCCTTACCAAGATTGTTCAAATTATAGCCCTTGGGTCAAAATCGGCCCCGCCCCGGGGTCATTGATTTTCGCTATATGTACATAATTATAGTAAAAACTAAAAACACCTTCTTGTAAAGACCCAAAAGGCCTAGAGCTTAGATATTTTGCATAAGGCATTGTCTGGTAGACCTCTACCCAGATTGTTCAAATTATAGCCCTGGGGTCAAAATCGGCCCCGCCCCAGGGGTCATTGGTTTTCCTTATATGTTTATAGTAAAAACTTAAAAAAATTCTTCTAGCAATTGTCAAATGCTAGAGGTTAGATATTTTGCATGAAACATTGTGTTGTAAACCTCTAGCAAGATTATTCAAATTATAGCCCTGGGGTCAAAATTGCCCCCGCCCTGGGGGTCATTGATTTCAATATATACATATAGTAAAAAATAAAAAAATCTTATTGTCTGAAGGTACAAGGCTTAGAGCTTTAATATTTGTTAAATAATATCATCTAAAGGTACTCTACCAAAGTTGTTCAAATTTTGCCTCTTGTGTCAAAATTAGCCCCGCCCCTGGGAGCCATAGGTTTATCTTATATGTATATAGTTAAAACTTAAAAAATCATCTTCTCTAAATTTACAAAGGATAGAGTTAAGATATTTTGCATGAAACATTGTGTAGTGAACCTCTAGCAAGATTGTTCAAATTATAACCCTGGGGTCAAAATTGGTTCCGCCCCGGGGGTCATTGATTTTCATTATGTACATATAGTGAAAAAAGTAAATTTTTGTCTGAAGGTTCAAGGCATAGAGCTTTGATGTTTGATATATGATATCATCTATAGGTCCTCTACCAAAGTTGTTCAAATGTCAAAAATTGGCCCTGCCCAGGGGGCAGTGATTCTCATTATGTACACGTATTAAAAACCGAAAATAAAACAAATGTTTTCTGAATGGGAGAAAGCTATAGCTTAGATATTTGACTTGAAATGTTGTTTGATGGACCTGTATCAAGATTGTTATTAAAACCTTGGGTCAAAATTATGCCTTGTCCAAGGAGACAGTGACCTACTTTCTTGTCTTTTGACCATGTGCACAGTTTTAGGTGTAAAATTGAACTTTGACCTAGATTTTGATGATGTGACCTACTTTCTTGTCCTTTGATGTACAGCTATGAAATTTGAACCATGCGGTGGCATAGCATTTTTCTCAAATGCAATCTTGTTTCTATTCTGTGACTGATTGAATTAACGATGCCTAAATACTTGAAAAAGATAGAAAAACTGTTAATTATTATTGACATTCTGTCTTTTGTTTATGGTGTCATTAAATTTGCAAGTTGTAACTACCGGTAATATAGGTTGTATGCCTCTATGTAAATTTTAAAAAATACGTTTGCTGAACAATGCCCCACCTCCAAATGAAAAGTGTCTAAAAATTATGGCATGTATGTAAAAACTGGCACATTTCATAATACACTGACTGACAGTTTCCAAACTAGCAGACAACAGGCTGTTCTTTTCAGTAAAATTGTTAGTAAATATAACTGGTTGCGTATCTCACTGTATAAATCATATGTTAAATGGTCTCACTTGTGTTAGGTTTAACCAAACATTTAAATGCCTTTAGTCAAACGATGTGTTGAAATATATACTGAGACAAAGCTAAGATCACAAGCTTTTATTGGTGTAATATTATTATTAAAATTTTAAAATTGGACATTTATTTGCCCCAAACTAGCGGCTTAAAAATGGCTGAATTTGTATTATTTTAGCAATACAGATATCAATTTTACTCGAAGATAAGCGAAACAACTGTATTTTCACTCGATATACCTTGGTTATTTACATTGTTCATATTGAGACTGTCAATTGGTGTATTACTTAGCCTGAACAGAGACATAGACTATTATTGTTATCTTCATCTCTGGCCTGATTTACAATTAATTACATTCAAAATATACCTTAACAATGAAACCTACAATAATGTCCACCGATGTCACAAGAATACGATTTCTATACACTCTTTAAATGTGCAATATTTTATTTGACAGATCTAATACAAGAGGGCCATGATGGCCCTATATTGCTCACCTTAAGGAATAGATCTTATACATATTTTTCTTTTTAAAAACATGCAACAGGTGTATAAAATTCTTTAATGTCATTTAAAATTTAGTGACAAATGTAAAAGTATTTTTGGCCAACAGGAATGCAAACAAGTGTATAGAATACCTTGTTTTTTTCTTTTCTTTAAAGTACAGGTTGCTAAAAATTACACTCCCTGTAGCGTGTTTACATCATAAAAATATTAACAATGACATCATATTTAACAAGACGAAGTACAAATTTGGATAATACTTCAAGAAAAATGGATCAAAGACAAAAATGGCCAGGTTGCATTTGTATACCAAATAACATGACTCATGAGGCTGTGATGACATGTTACAAAGATTTCCTACCATTAATGTCGAACATACAGTACGCTCACCACGGGTTTTGCTTTTTCCGCGATACCACCGCGGAAGATTTTTTTTATCGTGGACAAACCTGGGGGTTCGTCCGCGATGAGAAGCCTAATTTCCCCGCGATCCCCGGTGTTCAGTTGTTTCCATCGCGGACAAAATTCCGACGACCGTTCTTCATTCATCGATAAAATCAGTCATTCGTTTCCCGCGGGGGAACGCCATGGTCAGTTGGTCAGTATAAATTAACCTCCAAAATAATAGACGTTTTATTATTTTTTAACGTCATCTTTTTTACACAATGACTTGAAAATTGACAACAATTGTCTCCTTAAATGTTATTATACGTTAAATTATTTGAACGGAATTTGAAATAAAAATAATTACAGCTGTACCTGTTTTTGTTGTTGTTTTTAATATTTAATTGTATGTACTTAAAACTACATGTTGTCTACAAATACTATTATTCCTATGAACAATAATATCTTAAGATAAAAAGAAAATGAAATATTTTTAACTTGAAAATCGGTCGATGGAAGTTCTTAGAAAATAACTGCCATGTGCTTGTTTGCCTTATATACATGTATGTACATGCATACTGTTCATAATAACATAACAAAAAGTATAACGTCCAGTTTAACAAAATTCTGCAAAAAAAATCTATAAAAAAATAAAAAAGAACAAACAAACAAACTACTTAAACAAAAAATGAAAATAAACTTCAACAGTTGATACAAACTTCCAAACATATATATTACGCTCACACCTGTAATTAGATAAATCAAGAATATCATTTAATGTATATTTTGGTGAAATAAACGCTTTCTTTTAATGTTCCAAATAAAATATAAGACTTTATGATCAACATGCAAATAAACAGAAACAGTAAAACGCATCTGACAATTGAAAGAGACGTCCTGGAATATTGCCTGAATAAATTGTTGAGGGTTAAGTTTTCAAAGTTTTTAAATAAGAAACAAAAGCTGGCATATAAATTGTTGCAGTATCTTTTTCAAAGCTGGCATATAAATTGTTGCAGTATCTTTTTCATAAATGTCATACGCCGAATTTTTCATTATTTGACTTCAAGTTTCTCACTACCATGAAGTTGCGACGACAATGATTTATCTTAATGTCGAATACATATTATACATTACCCAATACAATAACAAGAAGAAGAACAAGAAATACACTGCATTTGTACATGTACTATTATTACAACAAAAAAGAAAACAAACAAACAAATTTTACATATAGTTATATGTACAGTACATGTTACAGTACGTACGTATACTGATGTTTAAATACAGTAATTAATTCTCAAAATTTAAGGTTTCCACCGCGTTGACCGGTGTTTGACCGCCGCGTTCCTCGCAATTTACCACTGCGTTCCGCGGGGGAAACGGTTTTAGCCGCCGATTTATGTCCGCGGTGGTGAAAATTTTCTGTCTGCGGGGTCACGCGGACAATATCTGAGCAAATTTTCGTCCGCGGTAAACCTCATCTGCGGGGTCACGCGGGTTTTGCAAAAGCCGCGCTGAGCGTACTGTATAACTAAGTTGGTAAACAGGAAGTGGATAAGCAATGGACCTGAACTTGGGATGCAGTCACAATACCAAATATCAAGAGGCTGTGACATGTAGTTACTGAGAAAACTGTTACGGAAATTTCCTTCCATTTACAAATGTACAATTAATGCCGAAAATTTAACTAAGTCAGCAAACGAAAAATGGACGAGCCACATACCTGAAATCATATCCCATAGTATGTGACTACATGTGAATGCTGTGTACCAAATATCAAGAGGCTGACTGTAATAAGTAGTTGCTGAGAAAGTTGTTACGAAAAAATTTGTACCATTGACCATTATTATGAATTTAACTTAGACAGTAAACCTGAAATGGATGAGCGACAGACCTGAAATCAAATCCCATGGTATGGGACAAAGTGTTAATGCTGTATACTTAAAATCATGAGGCTCTGATAAGTAGTTGCTGAGAAAACTGTTACGAAAAATGGCCCAACCAATTGGCCTGCCTGCCCGAAATAAAGTCTCAATACATGATGGTAAACAGTTTTGTTTTTTTTCATATATGTTAAATTCTTTCGAAAACCGGTATTTTACAGATATCCAATTTGTGTTTAAATATTAAAATATTTTTTTGATAGCATTTACTCAGGGGTATCATGTTGGGGGCAGGATCTACCCCCCAAGCATCTGTGGTTTATCATATTAGAACACCCCTTTCTAAAAAAAACAACAACAAACAGCAGGGATCTCAGGAAGGTCAGAAGTTCACGTGGCAGACTGTTTGACCAAAATTTTCATGAGTCAAATCAGTTTTTTCTTGTCTTACTTTTCTACATGAACAATTTTCATGTTTTAAAAATTACTGTGGGAAGTCATTTTGAGAAGATTTTCAAGTTTGAATTGATAATAGAGCTCTATTTTGAATTAAGGTAATTTTAAAATTACGTAATTTTCTTGCTTAGTAAACAATATGATAAAGATAACTAAGTATTGCTAGCGGTACCCTATTGCTAGCAGCATGGATAATTACCATAATTATTGTTCCATTTTCCCTTAGGGGGCAATACACAGTTTTCAAGGCTTCTCGGCAAACAACTGACTGCGCCACAATCAAAACCTCACACCACAAGTCTGTAATCACACACCTGAAATAAATGCATTTCATATTTAACATATATATATGTATCTCACAGCAAACAATTAAAAATACATGTCCACTTCTAGTTTTCTGGCACACAGCCCTGTGTTTTCATTTTTTTGGTCGCGAAAATCAACGACAAAAATAAGCGGATTATCCCTATTCGCAAAATACAACAATATATTAACGTCAAAACTTAAATCACAAGCTAATAGTGTTTCTTCTTCTTAAACAATGCACAATCTGAAAATAACATCCAAACGGGGTGCCATCCACCTACTTTTTTCACTATTCTAAGTCTTCTGCACACCCTTTAAATTGAAGAGCTGATTCACCGGCTAGCTCCAAAACCACACGTTCGCATCCGACAGTACTCTCTCATAAAAACAAGGGGTCAAACGCCACTAAATTCAATTTTACTTAAATAACTGAAACACAATACTAGTGCATTGAAACTTGAAATATAGTAACTAAAAACAATTAGAACCTCAAAATATCCACTTCAATTTCAAAACTGTCTCTTATTTGTGAATTCCACCCTGGCCAATTCGAAACTAAACAGCCGAAACTGTGTACTGCCTCCTTAAAGCACAACAAAACATTTTTAAAACCACAATTTTGACCTTCATTTCTATAATTTGATCAATTTGAATGAAATTTACCACTGAATTATATAAGGGCACACATGCTTCAGAAAAATTTGAAAAAAGGGATGAAAAACTGAAATTTTCCCAAATTCCCATTTTTTAAAAGACAAAAAAAGAGTTTTAAAGTCAACAAAACAATGTTATGATGCTTTTAAAATTTTAAATAAATTTTTATGTGCTATATTCAGGCAATTTTTTAATCCATTTAGATGTGAATTTTGTAATTTTGCTCTAGGCAGGTTTTTTCAAGTTTTTAAAGTTCAGTTTTTCCCCAAAAAAGTAGGGTAGTTTCCCAAATACAGACAATGAAAAAATTTTCTTCTTTGATAGAAAACTGCTTCAAGATACATGCAAAAAAGAATTTAAAAGGGTTTAAAAGTGAAACTTTATTTCATTGCTAAATTTTTGGGGCATTGCGGGAAAAGGGAAAAATTTATTGCGATGTTTTCGGTTTGAGCAAAAACAGCTGTTTTTATGTTTATTCTTTGACCGTGCCCCTTCAAAAATCTGGCTTATCAAAGCTTCAAAAAAAAACTGTCAGATAGATACAAAAATTGCATATTTATTCAAGTATTTAGGCTATTTCAACCATTTACTGACCACTCCCAGTATGAAACAGTTCTGAAAAACATGTTCAGAAATTACTTTTAAACCAAGCAGGGGCCATTGATGGCCCTGAGGTCGCTCACCCCTGTATTATAGCCCCCCCCCCCCCCCCGGCCCCCAATTTTTACCCAAGCGGGCCTTTTATTTGTTTTATTTGAACAGCACTTGGAGGGACACCCATAAGAAGAATGTTTCATGCTAAACATCTAAGTTCTAGCCTCATTAGGTTTTTTTAAAAGAAGATTTTTTAAGTTTTTATTATACACCACTATAGTTAAAAAAACAATGACACCCCCTCGGGCAGGGCCAGTTTTGACCCCTGGGCTTTTATTTGAACAAAACTTTGCTACGCACTATTTACTTAAACGAGTTTCATGCTTAATTTTTAAACCCATATTTGGGTTTTTTCAAAAAAGATTTTAAATTTTGCTTACAAAATTTTAAAGGAAAAACCAAAGACCCCCCGGGGCGATCAGTTTTGACCCCGGGTTTTTGAAATACTTGGGGAACCCATTTTTGCATGTCTCTGTAAAAATCTTTGCTCTACTCTTTTGGGGTTTTTTAAAGAAAAATTTTTTAAGTTTTACTAAAAACTTTTAGGGGAAAAACAAAGACCCCTTGGGGGGGGCCCTTTTTACCCAGGGGTTTTTTGAACAAAAAATTTGGGAGACCAATTTATGAAGATGTTTCTGCCAAAAATCTAAGCTCTGTCTTACGGTTTTTTTAAAAAAAAGATTTTTTAAGTTTTTTTTCCCAAAATTTCAAAATAGGGCAAATTAAAAAAACCCCCCCGGGGCCGGGGCCAAATTTTAACCCCCGGGGTTTTTTTTTGAACAAAATTGGTGACTTTCCCAGAAAATGTTTCATTTCCAAAAATTTTTAGCTCTAGCGGGTTTCCGGGTTTTTGAAAAAAAATTTTTTTAAGGGTTTTTCTAATGCATATAGGGAAAAAAAATCCCCCTGGGCAGGGCCAATTTGGCCCAAGGGGGTTTTATTTGAAAAAAACTTTTTAGATATTTACTTAAAGAAAAGTTTTAAGCTTAATAACTTTTAGCTCTGCTCTTTGAGTTCTTTAAAAAAAAGATTTTTTTAAATTTTTCTAAATATGCATATGGGGGAAAAACAAAAGACCCCCGGGGCCCCGGGGCCCAATTTTTACCCCCGGGGTTTTATTTTTAACAAAAATTTGGGAGAACTCTTTGAAAATGTTTTTTCTAATAAAATTTTGCTCTAGCTCTTTTGGTTTTTTTAAAAGAAAAGGGTTTTTTAAATTTTTTCTATATGGCAATATAGGAAAATCTATTGACGCCCCTGGGGGGGGTCAATTTTGACCCAGGGCTTTTATTGAACAAACTTGGTAGACATTCACTAGAAGATGTTTCATGCCAAATATCTTAAGCTCTAGCTCTTATGGTTTTTAAAAGAAGACTTTTTTAAGTTTTTACTTTATGCATATAGGGAAAATCAATGACCCTGGGGTCGGGGCCAATTTTGACCCCAGGGCTTTTATTTGAAAAAACTTTGTGGACACTCACTAGAAGATGTTTCATGCTTAATATCTTAGCTCTAGCTCTTTGGCGTTCTTTAAAAGAAGATATTTTAAGTTTTTACTATATGCATATAGGGAAAATCAATGACCCCCCCGGCGGGGCCAATTTTGCCCCAGGGCTTTTATTTGAACAACTTGGTAGACATTCACTAGAAGATGTTTCATGCTAAAATATCTAAGCTCTAGCTCTTTGAGTTCTTTAAAAGAAGATTTTTTAAGTTTTACTATATGCATATAGGGAAAATCAATGACCCCCGGAGCGGGGCCAATTTTGACCCAGGGCTTTTATTTGAACAAACTTGGTAGACACTCACTAGAAGATGTTTCATGCCAAATATCTTAGCTCTAGCTCTTTGGGTTCTTTAAAAAGAAGAAATTTTTTAGTTTTTACTATATGCATATAGGAAAATCAATGACCCCCTGGGGCGGGGCCAATTTTTGACCCCAGGGCTTTTATTTGAACAAACTTGGGTAGACACTCACTAGAAGATGTTTCATGCCAAATATCTAAGCTCTAGCTCTTAGGGTTGTTTAAAAAGAAGATATTAAAGATTTTTCTTTCGGTTGCCATGGCAACCAGAGTTCTGCATGGAATTAAAATTCTTGAACAATTTTTAAAGGTGACCACCAAAGGAACATTCCTGTGAAGTTTGGATGAAATTGGCTCAGTGGTTTATGAGGAGATGTCATTTAAAGCAAAAGTTTACGGACGGACGACGGACGGACGGACGCCGGACGAAAAGCGATCACAAAAGCTCACCCTGTCACTTTGTGACAGGTGAGCTAAAAATCAGAAGGTCCGATAAAAATATATGTATTGACGGCCCGACGGTCCGGTAAAAAATTAAGGTTTAATAAAAACCTTACATTCAACATTTTGCAAAGGCAGATCATTTACCTAAATTCAAAACATATCAAAATGTTGTCATTACACAATATAAGCTCGTGCAATGCTTGTCAACTGTTTTGCATTTTCATAATGCAAACTTTTATATGTAACAACGGAAGATAAAAATATCCGACAACTAGTACAATTAAAAGTCAATAAGCGGCCGCGTAAATTACATAAGCGGCCCAGATGTGAAAGGTCACCCGCTATTAGTTTGTTTACACAGATGAAAGTGTCAGTGTATTAATTGGAACAATTTACGTCTTTAATCCACAGACTTAGAGTAATGCTAAATTACATGTGTGCTCAACTGGTGTTTAGCAGCGAATTAGGGATATGAAAGATAGTCCAAGATGTTGACAAAAAATAAACTATACTGTGAAGGTGCCAAAATCATTGAACAATTAATCTGTCAAGTTCACTAAATTACCGATATATATAATTCTGTTTACATATGCCAGACTTTTGCTGAAATTTACCCTCTCATTTTGCTAGTATATAGTCTGTATGGAATTAAAGTTTAAAAATCCATTGAATACATGTAATACAATATTTATGTTTACATTTTGAGGGTATGCAGGGATTTTTTTTGCTTATTTAATAGCCGTTATTGGGTCATATTCCCAATTGAAAATAGTATATTATTTTCCCAATCCACAGGAAAATATTCCCAATTGAAAGTTACAAAATAAAAATATTGAATAAAAATTCTAAAATCTTTAAAAAAAAAGGACTTCTCCACTGTAATAATGCTTAAATATTTGAAGATGCCATCTTAGACAGTAAATGTTTGCATCCATTTAATCACTGTAAAATTTCAGTCATCCATTTTTTCTCAATTTTTAACAAAACACCACTGAAATTCCCAATTCCATGGGTATAGGTCATGTTCCCAAAATCCTGGAAAAAATCCCTGGTTTGCCTAAAATACGAAAGTGAGATTTTTGACGAAAGTGAGCGAAAGTGACTTTTAAAATTTTTTGTTTTGTGCTGTTTTAATAGAATTTTACAGTAAAATTGCTATTTGTAGATGTATAATGTTAGCATCTTAATTTTAATAATAAATGCCATTACTAAATGGAATTTTAAATCACCGTTTATTGCCTCAAATTTCTATATACCCAAGTTTCAGCGTCTTTCCTTTCGCTTGTGCAAAACATAGAAAAATACGAGATTAAAGATAGAAGTTTAAATTTGAAAATGTCTTTCAAATTCGCAGTTTGTAAACGTATTATTACAAAATTAATAAAATTTTTTCAAAAGTCGTTTGGATGTTTGTTACGTCCCCCAATTAAGCAATGCAATGTCATTGAGTTGTTTGAATGTGTTAAATTTATTTGCTCTGATTCGGGGGGACATAATGATTTTTTGAACAAACAATATAATTATTTAAATGTCTAACATATTTAATCTGATTTCTTTAAAAATGGAATATTTAATATTTAAATCTATGCGCAAAAAGGAAGATCTCAGAACTTGGGTATAGATATTATGCAATAAAATGGCGATTAAATCAATCATAGTGATTTATTTTTGAAAATGAATATTATAAGTAGAAGTCTGCTAATAATATAAGTCTACAAACAGCAATTTTACTGTAAAATTCTATTAAAACGGTCCAATTCAAATTTTAAAAGTCACTTTCGCTCACTTTCGTCAAAAATCTCACTTTCGTATTTTAGGCATACCGACATTTTAATTGTGGTGAAAAAAGATAACTTTACTTCGTTGATAATATAATTTTCTTTTTGTACACAAATTTTTTGACTGCTGACACTTATCAAGTGACTCAAAATGCTACACCAATCACGTTTTTTTGGTCCAGTAAAATCATGTTTGGTCCAGTAAAAATTTTCAGTTTACAGGACCTACTGTCCAGTAAAACTCAGAAGTCTTTCGCATAGACTGAGATTTTCACAAGAGTATGTGGTGTTATTGCAACTTTGTGAAAAAATATACACATATGAATGTATTGATACAGTATTATTTTGTGCAGCTAAAGTATTAATATATGAAAATACGCTGATAGAAACGCTGCGACGCTTAGTTAAAAAGTACCTAATTTAAACAAGCATTTGATAGTATTGCGGGGCATACAGTAGTCCCCCTACCGGTCCCTCAAAAAGTTCTTTAATTGTCATACACTCCTGTGTATTGCCATTTATAATGAATTTGAGGATGAAGTCTGTATTTGAAAATATCAACCAAAAACATAATAAAATAAGTTTGTTCTAATATCACTAGTAATGTGTTAAGTTTCCGATGCTTAGTAAGGAAAAATTATGTTTATACAACCTTGTCATATTTATTATGATGTGGGATTTTAAAGTAAATCCTATAAGGAATGAAGAAGTTGGAGTGAAAATACCAGTTTCTCGAAAAAAATCTAAGTTCAAGGGGGACATAATTCTGGAAATAGTCTTGCTAGAGTATTTAACCTTCTCAAAAAATGTCGAGTGATAATAAGAAACATATATATGAAGTTTGAAGTAGATACATTAGGAAATAAAGAAGTTATTTAAAAAAGACAACATTTTTTCCCCTAAAAAATCTAAGTTTCAAGGAGGTATATACTGATATTTTTTGTGCTAGAGTTATAAACCTTGTCACATATGATGTGGTTGATGACCAGAAACTTATATCTAAAGTTTGAAGTAAACACCTTAAGAAATAAAGAACAATATAGTGAAAAAGCTGAAAAAATTTAAATCAGAAATCTTGAAATTCAGGCTATTTGTTGCCATAGCAACCAGAATTTTCAACATAGGAAGAAAAGAAAAAGATGTGCATAATCTCCAGACTGCCATCGCTACCCATATTTCAAGTTTCATAAAAATATTTTCAGTACTTTTTGAGTTATCACTGGATCCAGTTTATGTGTTAAATTTGCCATATTTTCAGACTATTTGTTGCCATAGCAACCAGAATTTTCAACATAGGAAGAAAAAAAAAAGACGTGCATAATCTCCATACTGCCATCTATCCATATATCAAGTTTCATAAAAATATTTTCAGTACTTTTTGCGTTATCGCGGGATCCAGTTTTGTGGACGGACGGACTGACGGACTGACAGACTGACAGACAGACAGACAGACAGACGGACAGACAGACAGACGGACAGACGGACGGAGGGTAAACCTAAAGTCCCCTCCGGTTAAACCGGTAGGGGACTAAAAATATTCGCCTATTGTTTAGGCATACTCTCTACACTTTGACGCCCTTTTACGTCAACATAAATTATTACCGCGATTCAGATTAAGATAATTATTTTTTACATGGTTTAATGGTGGCATTGCAAAAAAATGTTTCTTGATTGCTAAAATACTTTTAAAGAAATTCATGTTTGAAATGTGTCTTTATTTCTGTGAATTATTTCCAAATGATTTGTACATTTTTTTTAAACAGATTTTTTTCATAGTTATCCTACACAATTCACGTCAAATGATTTATTTGTCATATGTTTATTTTCATTATATTTCAAAGAAAGGACTAGATCTATACAAATTAAGTTGTCTATTTTCAATTTCATTTATAAATGTTAATAAAGAAAATACATTTCCATTGTATTTATATATATCCGCTTCAGAATCATTGTCTTACCACACATGCCATGGACTGTAGTTAAAGACCGCGCACATTTATTATGAATTTATTATGTTACCGTAATAATAAATTTCAAATAATATCTGCTTTTTATATAAAAAAATGTAAATTTACCGCGGATTTCGTCAAGCGTCGTTGCGGACAGATAGTCTGTATTCTTTTGAAAAAATAAATTAGATATTTGAATTAAACAAGCATTTTTCCTTGAAATAAACTTTAAATTTCAAAAATCGGATAATAAATGGAAAAGCTAATATGGTATTTTGTAAAGTAGGTACTCCGTTGCGAACGGGGCATTTTCGCTTAGCGCCGATAAATTATCGATCGATGTACCTTTATCGGGGTGCACGACAAGATATTTAGGGCATTTATTTAGGGTTAACTGGGAGTGTCCGATCCCTGTAATAGCGAGCTCAACGAGCTGGCCCGAAGGGCCTGCTCGCAAAGCGAGCTTTACGGTAACGCGAGTACCTGCTAAGTGATGTTTTTGAAAAACTTTCGTCCAAAGTACTGATTGGACACATCGCAACTTTCGAATTTAAAGATAACGATAAAAACTGAGGAATCTGACTGAAAACGGATGTGTAGACTGGTCACCCGCGCACGTTTATGGGAACCATAATTGGACAGGGAACCAGAATAACGGAAGCTGTGTATAAAAAATGAAAATCGAAGGCGCCATTTTGTTTGAAATCCGATAAATAAAAACAATTTTTTGTCAAATTTTGTTGTGAAAAACTATCTAGAATGAAAGAAAATGGTCTAACTAAGAAAATGAATCCGAACACCAATATCTTTTATTCAGTCGTTAACGCTGTACAGACGTTTAAAAGTATTGTTTTACGTGACGTCACAATTAGCACCAAACAGCACGTGAAAAACAAACAATTAAGTACGCTATTTTAATGTCGCAAAACATTTTAAGTTTTACATTTATTTCACTTTAAATAATCTTTATTTCGCTTGAAAAATTATAGAGTGAAATAAAAATAAACACAGTTTTATCAACGTTTTCAAAACTCGTTATTCATTTCACGACAGGGGCGGAGCCATATTGGTAATGTAACGATTCGCCACACTAACGATTCGCCACATAACGATTCGACACGGAGTAATAACGATTCGCCACAGTTAAATAACGATTCGCCACGTGTTCAAATACAAACTTTTTCACACACTGTTTTCAAAATTGTTGATGGAAAACTTTTTTCCATTTTATATTTCATTTGTTAATTACATAAATTAATTACACTGAATAAAGCTTTATTGAATAAAAAACACACGAAAAAAACAAATATTTTATTAACAAAATTACATAACACATTTTATAACTTCGTTATTGATATAAACTTGAAAAAATATACTAACAACTTTTTATAGAATAAAAACACATGAAAAATATTTTATTAACAAAATTACATAACACATTTTAATAACTTTGTTATTTATATAAACTTGAAAAATATAATAACTTTATAGAATAAAAACACATGAAAATAAATATTTTATTACCAAAATTACATCACACATTGTAGATGAGAAAAACTTGGCTATTTATATAAACTGGAAAATTATACGAAAACAGCTTTTATTGAATAAAGACACATGAATATTTTATTACCAAAATTACATTACACATTGTAGATCTATAAGTTAAACTTCGTTATTTATATAAACTGTAAAATTAAAAAGAAAACAGCTTTAATTGAATAAATGAAAATAAATAATATTTTATTACCAAAATTACATTACTGTACACATTTTAGATAAGTTATTATATAACTAACATATTTTATTACAAAATTTACATACATAAGCTTAATTGCCCATTGTTTTGAAATCTGCTCACATGTCAGATAATTAAAGGATTATTTCGGAGTCAATTAAATATTTATACAATTTAAGTTGAATTGGCTTGTTTAAAATAAAGGTGTGACAATGTTTTAGATATGCGTTTTATTAATTCATTTCGTAAATCAATTTTCGTAATGATCACATGTTTTTGCAATATTTTTTTTATTATTTGACATTTATATAATATATGAAATATATATTTATTTCTATGAATGATAATGGTATTGTGATGTTCTTTGTTCCTTTATTTGCAGCTGTCTGTTCTCCGTAAGAATGTCATCAGTTAAAACTTTTTATGTTCTTCTTATTATTTTTTTCTTTGCTTTGGTCATGTGACCACAGAATTATTATATTTGTAATTATTGTATGTAACGAGATATACTGTAAATGTATAAGTTACCGAAATAAACTATTTCTTCTCTTCTTCTTATATTAATTGACATTTATGTTTATGATTAATCAACATATATAATTACTTTCTTGTAAATGTACTCCTGTAATAATGATACTTTGATAAATTGAAAATCCGCGATGGGGGCTTTAACAGGTCTAGGATTTCATGATATTTATGGACAGTCTGTTAATTTTTGGACGATCCATAATTTTACAGATTTTTTAATCTGTAAATTTACAGACATGAACTAAGAAAATAGTAGAAGTTGCATTAAAATTCAAAACCGCAGGTAAAAATGGATGAGGTTACTTATTATATGAATAAATGTTACGGTATGGTAAGATCCAGAACAATTTGATGACTTTCAATTTTCACTTTTAACAAAAATTTCAAAATCATCATACAAAAATGAAACTCACCCCATTACCTTTGTAAATATAAACAATCAATAAAACAACTTGTCTTAAGCTGCGGATTTTAGTTTAAAACTAAAAACAGCAAATTTCACATTGAATATCTCTAAATTTATGGATTGAAAAATCTTTAAAATTCTAGACCATCTATGAATTTACGGACAGTCCGTAAATATCATGAAATCCTAGACCTGTTTAAGTTCATGTTACTTGTATTAAGAAACATTATCAAATTATTGTCATTGTCAAATTATTAAAACGAAAGGAAAAAGTTTGTTGATAAAAAAATTATTGTTAGATCATACTGTGGCGAATCGTTATTTAACTGTGGCGAATCGTTATTACTCTGTGGCGAATCGTTATGTGGCGAATCGTTAGTGTGGCGAATCGTTACTAATTCGCTATAATCAACACAGTACGTGTGACGTCACACGCACTCGTTACTGCATTTGAAATAAAAATGAGCGATTATTCGTAAAAAGTACATCGAGCTCGCTTTGAGGTTTTGCCTTTTTCATATCAGCATTTTATCCGTGCTGAATGTCATGACTTAATACTTCACAAATAGTTAACAAAATACCTGAGGAGTTTGGAGTTTGTGATCGCCCTTGCACCTAGACGATACGGATCAGTTATTAAATTAAGAGTGAGACTAAATAAAGGATTGGCAAACTCCTCACACTGATTACCTCCCTTGGCAGAATCTCTGTACTGATAAGGGGAGATCACTGCGTAGGTTTCAAGGTTTCAAGGTTTATTTGAATACGTCAGGGCCCATATGGGCATGTGACAACATAAAACAGTACATACATACAAAATAATACAAAATGGCAAATAATATGTAAAAACAAAATACTACAAAATGGCAAATTATAAATGGTCATACAACTCCATGATGTAATAAAATTACTGTAATAATTGACTGATAATGGAGGATGAGAGAGAAAAATCAAAAATCATTGCGAGAAAAAAAACAAAGAGAAAATACATAATCTAATAAGCTAACATTATTTAAATAATAACATAATATTTTTGCAAAATATGGCAAGTTTCAAAAGGATATCTTTATTACTATGGTTCATTAATTTTTCAAATTTTAAAGCACTTGGACGTTCATAGAAATATTTATCAAGATACAGCTTTCTTGTATTGACTAAATGTGAACATTCAAAAAGATTAATGGAATTCGTCGCCTAAAGAGTTACTGGTACATAGGTTACAAGTTCTAAGTTCTCTTGGAAATATCATCAAACCTTCCTTTTCAAATAGGGAAGTTTGTGATTCATCTTCTAAATTTAAAGGAATTAAAGCTAAATTCATAGGTAACTTGCTGAGGTATGGCTCAAAACAAAAATCCTGTTTATAAATCCTGTAATTTAGACATTTACTGGAATTATTAATTGTACTTCTCCAATTTTGCATAAAATGTTCACGCAGTCTTAAGTTGACAATATTCATGAATGAAGCAGGAGATTCCACATTTTGATTTATCCAAAAATGCGACAATCCAAGATCATTTAAATTATTTCGAACAAAACAGACCCAATCTGATTTAATATTATTCAGAGTATATAAATTATGAGTTGTTCTATATAGAATGCTGACTATCTTATCATGTTTTAGAATTAACTATTTTACCCCAGTAATTGAGAACTCTACTTTTAATTTGTGGTTGAAAGTGGGGTAATACCCAACTCCTCATAAATCATAGCATTTGGAGTACTCTGTTTCAACTGTAGAATTATCTTTAGGTATTTTAATTGAAATTTATCCACAACACTCACATCTTCAACACCCCAAACTTCACACCCATACAAACAAAATGGGTGCTATCATTGTATCCAAACAAGTGTAATTGCATATCTATTGGTAAATTAAGTATCCTAGATTTCCTAATTACAGAAAACATGGCTTTACGGGCTTGATCAATAAGGAATGTTTTAGTTCTGCTGAATTTACCATTAAATGAAAATTGGACACCTAAATATGAGAAATGCTCAACAATTTCAAGGACAGTCCCTCATAGTGAAAGTTAGGCATTATTACGCAAACCTCTCTTGGTTTTCCAAAATATAATAACTTTGGTTTTATTTGTATTTACTTCAAGATTCCAAAGCTTGCAGTAGTCAGACATAGCGTTAATGCAAAACTGAAGCTGCTGAGAGCTCTCTGACAATATTACAGTGTCATCCGCATACAATAGTAAATACAGTTTAAGATAAACTTCCATTTCATCATCACTTAACATATCATTTATATGTTCTTTTAGAAACTGCAACCTTCATATTTATCAGACATAAAATTAGTTAGATCATTCAAGAAAAGAGAAAACAATATTGGAGATAAGTTTTCACCTTGTCTTACTCCAGTATGACTAGTGAAAAAATCTGAAATTGTATTATTCGAACTAACACATGACTTAGCTTTGTCATACATATTGTGTATTATTTTAAAGCATTTCCCATCAATATTGTAACTTTAATAATTTATGCCACATGGCAGTGCGATTTACAGAATCAAAGCTTTGCGATAATCTACAAATGCACAATACAATTTTTTCCATCGTGCTAGATATACGTCCACTAGAAGTTTTAATGAAAATATGTGATCAACAGTACTATAATGCTTCCTGTAACCTGCTTGTTCTTCACATAGAATGTTGTTTGATTCCAAGAAGTCATTTAATCTGTTATTAAGTACCGAAGTGAAAAGTTTTTCCAAAGCAACTGAGTATTGTTATGCCCCTGTAATTATCCGGATCATTAACATCCCCTTTATTTTTATACAATGGTAAGATAACTCCCTTGCTCCACACATCCGGAAAGATACCAGAGTCTAATATAATGTTTAAAAAATAGCGTAAGTACAGCCAGCAGATAATCAGGAGCATTTTTGAGATACTCATTAATAATATTATCAAATATAGATGGACTTTTATTATTCTTAAGCGCCTTTATAGCCTTATCTATTTTCTTGCTCAGTAAATTGCGAATTCAGTGCCTCATTAAACATTGGTAAGTTGTTAACATTTAAATTATCTACGTCATTTTCATTTCTTAAAATATCTGCATTCAAAATTACTGAAATGCTCATGGAAAACCTCATTAGTTATTTTATTTATTATCACTTTTTTATCAGAAGAATATTTATTTAATAAACTCCAATAAGATTTAGGATCACTATGCTTTAATCCTCTCAGTTTTTTTTATGACATTGTCATTGAAACTGTTAAACTTTTCATTTAATTTCTTTTTATATCTTTTACTGTTATCATCATAAGGTTTTTATTACCTTCGGTTTTATTTTTCCTATAGGTATTTCTGCTTAGGTAATATTCCTTTCTAAATTTCGAGCAATCTTTATCAAACCATTTTTGGTCAAGTTTGCATTTTTTTCTTTCTGTGAAAATATTTTTTTTCTTGTATTAAATTACACCTTTTAGCAGCATTAGTTATGATACTTGACAGTTTTTCAGTCAAGGAATTAATACATTCATCATTATAAATTCTTATCATTTAATATTTTAATCATTTCTTCTGTAATATTATTTGTATCGATATTATCAAACTGATTTATATAATCATCCTTCAGATTTTTATCCCATGTTGATTTAATAATGGCCTCATTGTTATCGTTTTGCAAAACTGCATTATCTACATTACAAGTAAGATCCTTTCCAATAATATTAAAACATAATTCTATACCACAATGAACATCAGAAAATAGTGGATTAAAATCTGTCACATCAAAGTGGGTTACTTTAGGAAAGTTAATAGCAGACAATAAAACATAATCAATCAGACTAGTATTTGTAGTTGTGCATTTTCGGAGATTGAAGGATTGGAGCACCACACTAAATACCGTATTCCGGTATATACCGGACAAGGGCACAGTCTAAAACGCGGACGCCTTAAGCGGACAATATAAACATATAGGGAAAACGCTGACGATATAGACAAAGAGGAAAAAAGCGGACGATATAGATATATAGTGTAAAATGACTGAGCATAGTTAAAATTCATATTAAAGGCTAATAATTGGCTTTTATAAAGTAATATATGAAAGACATTAGTTAGAAGCAGTAGTAATTGTAATGTGTAATTATTGTAATAATTAAAAAGACTTTAGTTTATTTATTTGTTCAAATTCTTAAATTTATGTTTTTTATTTGTTCATGTTAATTGACTTAATAACTTTTAATTAAACAGTACAAAACATGCAACAGTCACGTGTGGAAAACTGAATAAGGGCACAAGAAATAAGTTTGAATATATTTGAACACTTTGCATACGCAATTCGCGGACATGATAAACATATAGGGAAAATGCTGACAATATAGACATAGAGGAAAAAAGCGGACGATATAGATATATAGTGTTACTGTAGATTGACATTCTTTCAAAATATACAATTTACTATGTTTTGTAATTTACTTTTGTTTCTGTATTGCACATTAATTGACATATTCGCCGAATCTTCTTTTGTGTACATATATAATTATGAAATAGTGGGCGAATGAGTATATTTTTGAAAATTAACGTTTACCGGTGAAAATACACGTGTTGCAAATTAACTTAAAGCATTACAATTAAGTGTGATATGTATATATTTAAGTTATATCAATTATCTTTCTTTCATTCATAATATTTTTTAGTTTTATTTATATTTTATCCATTAAGTAAATAAAAAAAACTTTCTGCTATAAATACCAATCAACTAATTAAAGTATCCACGTGTCACCTGTGTATTTCACTTAATCACGCACCGACACTTGTATATTTCAAGTAATCATACATCTCACCCTTGTACAATTAATAAAGTGGCTACAGAAAATGCGGACAATATAGACATATAGTAAAAAAGCGGACGATATAGATATAGAGGGAAAACGCTGACGAAATAAATGTATAAAACGGGAGAATGGAAAACTGTTATAAATAAAAAAATATCTGGCTTCTACCATGTATATAATTAAGTTATATCAATTATCTTTCTTTAATTCATAATATTTTTTAGTTTTATTTAGATTTTATCCATTAAGTAAATAAAAAAACTTTCTGCTATAAATACCAATTAACTAGTGAAAAAGCGGACGATATAGATATAGAAGGAAAACGCTGGCGAAATAAATGTATAAAACAGGAGAAAAGAAAACTGTTATGAATAAAAAAAATCTGGCTATATTTCTTTAGGAAAGGATTATTATTATTTGTATGTGTAAAATAAATTCATGTACCAAATGTGTTATATTGCTTAAATAAAATTGCAATGAAGTTCATTCTTTATCTTCGTTTTTATTAGTGCACAATATTACTTTACACTATCACTATCTATTTTATTATAATTTTATCTCACACATCATTCTACACTATATCTATAGCGCCCGCTTTTTCCCTCTGTATCTATATCGTCCGCTTTTTCTCTATATATTTATATTGTCCGCAAAAATAGGGCAAAGAGCGGACAGGTTCAATCAGGTAGCATGTTGTTGACACTTAATTGTCGTTAATTTGCAACACGTGTCCGTCACAACAGTATACGTGCATGCCTTTTTCTTTTTATCAACGACCATTAAACTTTAAAATTACCTTAAAAACATGAATTTATAAATAAGCGTGTTTTTGTCCAAAAATCATTGTACAAATGTGAATGAAAGTTTTCATCCTTATTTTTTTTAATGTGGTCAACTTAGTATAATTCGTAATTAAAAAAAAATTATCTTATTTGCCATTAAGTTTTACGTATACAAAAATATGATTCTACATGTTCTATTATACAGCATTTCTATTAAGTTCATCGATTCCCACCTCATCATCAATAAGTCTACTCTAAATTTCTATATCGTCCGCTTTTTTCCTCTATATCTATATCGTCAGCGTTTTCCCTATATATCTATATTGTCCGCAAAATGCGTATCATGCTATCTCTAGCTAAGTGCCGACACGATTAATCAGTAGCGTGTTGTTCACACTTATATAATTACCGTTAATTTGCAGCACGCTTCTGCTTATATTGTATCAATAAAAAACAACAGCCTGTCTTTACTTATTTATATCAATAACTTTATGATTAAAAATTACTCTTACAAAATTTCGATTTTGAAAAATCAAGGCTTTTTTTATTTTGCGAGTAAAAATTTTGTCCGCCTACTGCACATAAAGACAGACAAAAACAATGCCAAAATGAAATACATATCCTTAATTACATATCAGCTGTTGCCAATTTAGTACCATCATTGTAATTCTAAAGACATTCATTTGATCCATTTGTTTCATATATTAGTTTTCAAGGCACAGTTTTCAATATTTAGAAATTCCGAAAATGTGTCATATAAATATAATATAAAATTCATTGACATTCAATCATAAATTACTTTAATATTTCTCCCAATTTGCTAATGTATTATATTTTTTTATACATTAAAGTATAAATCCAATTACACATCATTTTTATAAACTGCATCAATGCCCAAAATAGCTTTTTGGGTCGCTGCGCTTGCGCAAAGCGAGCCAAAGTTATAAGCTACATCTCAGGCTTACTGCGAACCGAATTTCGGCTGAAATATGTATACATGCACGTAGTAAATAGTTCCATATTGTCGGTAACAAGTTAGAAACTCCGTTCCTTCATTCATTACAGGAGGGTTATCATACATTTTGAAATGTATTATGATAACGAAAATTACAGTAAATTTGTGCTGTGTACAGAAAAAATATCAATGCGCGATTGAATCACGTGACAGGTCACTGAGGTCAGCCATGCTTCTTCCACAGCTTGATTCGACTTTCGTTATTTGATACAGACATCCAGGATATTTTGAAGAAATTGTAAGTTCTTGAGTAATTTTGACAGTTTACCTCGATTAAATAAGAAAGACTTTATGAAACTGAACCACCCGTGAGATTAATTTTTGAAGATTAATTTGTTTATAAATAAAAATTGTCGGTAACAGGGTAACGATTCGCCACAGTGACGATTCGTCCGAATTTAGTGACGATTCGCCCCACCTAAAATTAACAAAATTTTTTAAAATACATTTGGACTGAAAAATATTTATGGTTTGGGTATTTTTGGAATTTGTTTGGTATATCCTTTATATTTAATAGATAACAGATAAAGGTTTAACAGAACTAACAGTATAAACTATAATAATAAATTATTAAATTAATCTGGATTCTCATTTGTATCAATAATATATTATGATATTTAATATAACTTTCAGAGTTTTAATAAATAAACTAGATAATAGATTGATGTAATAGATAAGTATGATAATATATTGATTTTATTTACTCATAGATATTCGTTTCTACAAGCAGATTGTCATACATTGTATTTTCTATTGTTCTATTGGCCATGGTATTTGTCGCATGACATTATATAATGGCAGATTGGTGAATCAAAAATTATTGTTTATGTTTACAATGCATATCATAGAGGAAAAATAGAATCCCTTAAGAACACCCAAAATGACACAATTGAAAATGTTGCAGGTTCGGTTTGTTTGAGGCTAAACAGTACTGGAAAATGAAAGTTACTGTCCTCGCCCCCCTAGCACATACTGGCTTTAAGGCCCATTATGCCCCAGAAATGATTTTAATTTATTTCTCAAAAGCCTGTTATTGGTGGCCTGTTATAACTTCCAAAAAGTTACTCAATGGGCAGTTATCTGAACCAACTTTTGCCTCAGCTGTTGCTTTTTAGCAATCAGTATAGTTAAAGTGATTTAGTATTTTGTATGGAAGTCAAAAAACTACTTTGTTTACATGCAAACAGTAAGGCCTTACATGTAGTAAGTCTGTCCTAGAGGAGGTGTCTGATTATTCTTTAGGCTTCAGTTCTCACACTGACACTAACTGAGTTCAAATATTTTGCAAATTCAGTTTTTATAGTCTAAATTACTCTAATTATTGAAACAATCTAAACCAAAGTTTTTGAAAAACGCAGAAAAAAATACACAGAATCTTGATGAACAGTATCCTTTTTTGTTCAGTTCCCCCATTCTTTTTTTCATTAAGTGATTAAGGGAACACACATTGTATTCTTTGGGAATCATACGCCACTTTTCATGGAATGGCACTAACATGTCACATTGGAGGTTCCATGATCACTGCCATAAAAAATACACCTGCTAATGTTTCTTATTTAAAAAATTTACCATTACATGTTTAAATGTTGAATACTGCTTAACCTGGTGCTATTGGGTGTGAACAGTAACATGCACTTTCCTGTACTACGCCCATTCTCAATAAAATAAAGCATTTGAGGTTGAAAAATATTAAAAATTTGATGTTGTCATTGTGTCATTTTTTATCGCTGAAGTAAAAGTTTAGGGTATTTTGCAAGTTTGCCAGAAATATTTTGAACAAGAAACTATGATATAACAGGATGGCATTTATTTCGGTAATGACACTGTATTTCTTCGGTAACGTAGATTTCAGATCTAATAATGTAACATATTGGCTGCATATTAATAACAAATGTCTGTAAAATATATCAAAATCTGTAAATTCTCTATCTAGAGGGACTTTCTTACCCAGGAAAATTCAAAGAAGTTGGGTACCTTGCTGATTTTCAGTCAATTTCTTCAAAGTTAAATATTCGTAGAAAGCAAAAAATAGTCAATTTTGGAAATGATTATTTTATGTCTTCATTCAAAGGATATATATCATATATAATTATATGAGAGGTCGAATGCATACACAAATTTTGTATAAGCAATTTTTTTTCAAAACATTCAACTTTCCACTTTCTTAATATTTGGAAAATTTAGTTCTAAGCAGTTCGATATTTATCCCCATATAGGATGTCACGTATGTTTCATTTTATTCAAATGCAAATAAAGGTTGAGAAAACAATTTTATTTTTTATAAAATAATTTATATTTATGGATATTATTTTAACATTATTATATATAGAATGAAATACGGCCAGTAAGCTATTTGCAGAAACGAATTAGTTGTTGCTGAGAACATCAATATCTTGTAATATATTTTTAACATTTCTGCTGGTACATCAACATATTATTAACATATTTCTTTGTAAAAACAATTTTGTGTCTTCTTACATCTTATACAAGGTAACCGTTACTAACAGGCATGCTAATCCAAACTTTATCTTTAATTTTCAAAAATTGTTGAATTGTAAGTTGGAGTAACGTATGTTTCACACTCGCTCATTTATGAACTTTATCACGGAATTTAAACTTACATGTAAAATCGACTTTTTTATTTAGGAATCAAATGCACATCATTCTATTGTCATAAAAATGCGATTTTATGTTTTTATATATGCATGTGTAAACAATATAAGGTCTGTTTGATAAAAGTAACGTTTGTTTCACTGTGGTTACTTAAACAAGTAAAAACACGACCAAAGTTAACAAAATTTACTTACTAATGTCAAATAGAAGTTAATGTTGATGTAATACGTGCTTTCTGACTTCAATTTCCCTTTTGATAAACTTACTTTAAAAAGTTGATAACGTATGTTTCTGTAACGTATGTTTCATTTTTACATTGAAAGTGGGTTAAAAATGACGCAAGACCGTTTAAGCCGCCATAATTTGTGGTTAATATATCAGAGTTACACACATATTAATTTTCTTTCTTGTTTGGATTCTTCTTTGAATGGATTGGCTCTTAAATGATGGTAACGTATGTTTCTTTTTAAAGTGCTGTTGAAAAGATTTGAATAAAAAATGAAAATTTCCGAAAATAGAATGATATTTGAGAGGCTGCAAGCTTATTTTTACTTATAATTATATATATGCTGTATTATTAAGCATGCATCGATTCAATTATGTAATTTGGGTTTCACTTCTTATTGTTTTAGGTTTGTCACTATTTATTTATATGCATTTGGCGACATTTGATCATCCATTATACCAATGAGATTTAAACAGTAAAATATAATTTTTACCAATAATCAAAGTGCATATACACCCATCAATGACTAATTGCACATGTTTCGTTTATTCTGGAACTTATTTTTCTGAAACACAATTTCAAAGTTGAAAATTCTAGGTGGCGACAGTAACGTATGTTACATTTTAGGGCATTAATGGTACTTGTAAAAGAAAAATAACAGATAGAAATGTAAAACTGAGAGTGTCCCTATTAGACAAAGTGGCAGCCACCTTTCTAACGACATTTTGACCTCAAGAAAAACCTTCGTATAAGAGCTACCCAGTGGAACATCAAATGCTGTGTTTTATTGAGAATGAGCGACTATCCATAAACTGGCTCAATCAAACTGAGTCTGCAGCATTTTCAATATTGCTATTTTGGACTTTTTTTTAGAATTTCTGTTTCTCTTTATGTACATAATTACCTAGTATTAAGCTTTAAATGAGCGAATAAAGAGACCACTTAGGACAAACACACATGCAAACAACTGGATTTTATTTATTTTACTCAAGCCCTGTCACTCAGTCATATTTACCTGTATTTAAAGAAAGATTCTACAACTAGATTTTTTAGAAGGTAATTCCTGATCCAGAAGTGTTCTCCCACAAACAAGTGCGTGGTTCCCCATTCTGCTCTATGCTAGTGCATACAAAAACGGACGATAGTACTTAGACTGTGTATCATATAACACTTTATTTACATGATGATTAGGGGATTTTCTAATAATATGAACAATTGTTGATATAAGAAAAATATATAATTAAATTGATAACGTCATGGGATTTGACTGATTAATTTCACAAATAATCATTGTATATTATAAACATGAATGATATTGTCTGAATGGTTAAGGTCAACATTTTACTTGCTTCTGATTTGTCCCAATAGTTTGATGCATTGACCTGTTTTGAGTTGGTATATATACATGTACATGATGTAGCTGATTTGACTATTAAGCCAAATGATTTAGATAACTATAAGTTGGGAATGCTTTATTGTTGATATGAAAATCATATGAATGTTAAATAAGAAATGCATTTATTTCAGGTGTGTGATATAATAAACTGTTGTGTGAGGTTTTTAATGTGACATGGTCAAGACATACTATGATAGTATTGTTCAGTGTAAGTTCTCTTTAAATGTTTGTTTATAAGAAAAACCCACATTTATTTTATTGAGCTCTGGAAAATTTGAAACACATATTTGACTTAGTAGTCAAATTTAAGAACAACACTACTGTCATTGAAGTATTTCCTGTACAAAAGCAGTATACCAGCTTTTTTTGCAATAAATGCTGTTGTTTTTTCCTTGTGTCCAGAATGATATGCACATACTATTAAGAAATATATTCAGAAATACATTGAAAATTGTATATTTGTGCTATTCTAATTCTATTCTTCCCAATACATGTATGAATCAAAAGCACTGTTCATTTTTGGGACATTTTACACTATTCAAGTAATCATTCTGGGAAAACAGAGCGAGTGCATGATCTGAAATTTTTGCATATAGGTTTTTTGCCAAGATCTACATCAAATAGAATATCAAATTATCAATCTTGAAATATTATTTCCATTCTGGTCATGTCAAAAGCCTCAGTGGAGTCCCTTTAAGTAATTCAGATATGACATTGACCTTTAGATGACTGACCATCATGGTCAAATACTGAATTTAACTTATTGTCATATTGTTAATATTTATTTGTTTTGTGTTCGCATATTAATTTATAAGAAGAATTCCTTGAAAAATATTTACCTCATTTTGACTGGAAAAGTACATATATTATAACAACCTTAGCTAAAGGTAGTAATAAGAGTATGAGTCTGAAGTTTACAATATTTATGATTTCTCTTTGGTTACAGAGAGAAACAGTTTTTCTTTTTGTATTTTATTATATTGAAAAATGTATAATTTGCTGTCAAGTTGTGTAAAACTAAATGTGTAGTACATTTTACATTATCTTCTGTTCTTAGTAATTAATCTATAGAGTAAGTGTATAGGTAAAAGAATCTCTGGTAAAAAATATTGAAAATCTTAAAAGCACATATAATGTGTCAGAGATAAATAATTTTGTAATTCTTTAGAAAGGTCAAATATGTGTTCAATTATGTTTTAATGATGTATTTAGAGCATTTTAAATGTTTAACGACTGAAAAGAGTAACACTGAACAAACAGTCATGTGTTGTAAAGGTAGCAAAATGTGAGCAAAGTATTATTTTGACTTACATACAAAATACTGAATTAATGTAATTATACCAATTGCCAGATAACTTATCTACATGTACATGGTCAATGAGTACATGTAACTATTTGAGAACTGCAACAAGATATGTAAAAGGAAAGTTTGAAAAATAAAAATGTTATCTTTTCTAAGGCTTAATGGACCTTTAAAAAGTTATTATTTAATATATATTTAATGCAGATATCATATGTGCAGAAAAAATTGTGGTAAAATGATATAACTTGCTTGTTTAATACTGATTACTTGTGCATGATCTTTAATATATTATAAGACATTAAATTTTGTTTTGCTTTTTTTTAGGTGACTTCTGTCATGTTACTGTTTGATAACAGTGAAGGTACAGTAGGTTCAGACAAGTTATATACATGTATACAGGACAAGATAGCTCAAACTGGTAGTTTGTTATAGCAAAAAGTGATGAAGTTTCAGCCATGAAGTCTTCATCGTGATGATGATCATCATGATCCTATTTATAGATTCTTTGCAATTATCTGTAAGGAAGAGGTTTCTGCTGCAGAGAAGAAAAAAATTCATACAGGTTTGTCATTTTTTCAATAATAAATTTAGGTCTGTTGTTGATTGCATGTACATTAAAGGTCTTTCCTTATCATAAGGTTCTAAGGTTTGTCATCTTGTGGTAATTACTGATCCCTTAGTAATTAATTACAGTCATCAAACTTTTTAAACATGTTTACTGTAATCACTTGTTGCATGGTGCATATGCCTGAAGCCTAGGATTTTGTGACAAATATCATCATTTTTTACTTTTAGATTATGTGGAAAAATGATTAATAAATGAATTATAGTTTAAGGGTTTTTCCAAATTTTCAACTTGCACCGATGTTGTTGTACATCAGGGTTTTACTTTCTAATGTTTGACTGATATCATTGCAGACCTTTACTAATTCAAAATCATGACAAAGTATTTAAAATTAAAATTTTCCTTTCCAGAATTACATTAATTCATTGTAGGACTAGTAATCATACAAAAAAATATATATTACTGTAAACATGTTACACTAGAAAATTAAAAAATTGAAATGTTTGCTCATAGTGAAATGATCCATTCAAAAGTTAAATTTCAATTATTTTTCTGAAAAACAATAACAGATTATGCCCTGCTTCTAGTTTCTTGTATTTGAACAAATTATGCTGTTTAATTGTTTTACTAAACCTTGCTCCCACTTTGCAGTAAGAAGTTGCCCACTCTGTTCAAATGAAGCTGTCTGAAGTACCCAGTAGAACAATGTATTATTTCTGGAACAACTTAATTGAAGTGAAGCTTACTATGTGAAGGAGTTATTTCTGTATTCAAAAGGAAACTTCAGCATACAGAATACCAATTTAGGTATAGTACACTTTAAATTTTTACTGTTATCCATCTAAAGAAAGCATGAGATACAAAAATAAGCGATAATAATTATTTTCCTGACACCAGAATACACTATGGTTCTGCTTGCAGTTAGAAGTGATGTTCTATTCTTGTACAGCAGCATTAATTGAAACCAATATTTGTCCTATCATTTAATTGAAAGAAATTGACAATATTCTTGTTTGTTTTTCAGCAGCATTTGTAAAGTTAATTAAGTCTGTATATCACACCATCCATTGCTTTTGATTTTCTTGTGACCAGAAACTAGCATTTTACATAGTGGTGTAAGCTTACTATGATAATTCATGCAAAGATATGATAAAGATATATATATATAATATATATAAGAAATATGTCTTCGATTTTACTGGTAAATTGTTAAGTATGGAGCACATTGTCTTTATGATGTTGAATATATTAAGTGCCAGATAAACAATTACTTGCAACATGACAAATATATTTTATTTTCAGATATTTGTAGCTTCAGTTATGGGAGAACACAAGATTAATTGAACTGGAATCCCTTCAGACGTTGACATAGCTAAATTTCGCAGTTTCAACTATAAATGGACATTAAATTAATATACATTGGTTTTATTTTATACATGTATTTGTTAATATTTTTGTTTTCCATTATTTCCCAATATTGTTAATTTTGGATAATATAATGCCACAGAAAACTTGTCGGTCTTGGAGTATGGCTGTTTAACAAAAACACTACAGATTGTTCGTCAGAACAATGAAATTACAGTTTTGCTTGTTAATGAACTAATTTACATAAATATATAATTTTTGTAAGTATGAAGAAATTTGGAACATATCATATAATGGGTATTTGTTTCTTTTGCATGCAAGATCCAAATATATTTCATAGAGTGAACAGCAGATTTAATATTTTCATGAATGGCATTGAAAAACATATACAATGTATAACTTTGCCACAATGTTGGTAAATGGAGGCTGCTATTTTACTGTGACTGAAAGTAGTTCAGATATGACGCCTTATTATGTCCGAGGTCTATAGCCCATCATACAAGCCAAAGAGAGCAGATTTTTTTTTTCTGTGTAGAATGATTAATTTTCAATGTTCAGATTTGAAAGTGATTCTGTCATATTTCCTGAATTTGTTTAATTTCCTTCATGATTTGCAAATATTAATTATCTACTCTTTTATTTATCACATTTTTCTGAGAAATAAATGTATTTCCCACAAAATTTCTGTTTGTTTATAGGCTTTTCATCCTCATTCAAATAAGGGTCTGGCTACTTTTGAAATTATACTTTATTGTGAAATAATCTAAAAGTAATGTCATTTATTACTGAAAAGCATGTTATAAGTTATGGTGTTCAATTGATTTCTGCAGGACAACGTATGAAGGAAATGAAGTGAGTTGATATTTGCCATGTTAGTATCAAAAGGCAGATTTAGTTTCAATAAATTATTTTTGATGCTGTTATGCCCCTTTTTAGCTCGACTTTTTCTTTTTAGTCCCCTACCGGTTTAACCGGAGGGGACTTTAGGTTTACCCTCCGTCCGTCTGTCTGTCTGTCAGTCTGTCTGTCAGTCTGTCAGTCCGTCAGTCCGTCCGTCCACAAAACTGGATCCCGTGATAACGCAAAAAGTACTGAAAATATTTTTATGAAACTTGATATATGGATAGATGGCAGTATGGAGATTATGCACGTCTTTTTTTTTTCTTCCTATGTTGAAAATTCTGGTTGCTATGGCAACAAATAGTCTGAAAATATGGCAAATTTAACACATAAACTGGATCCAGTGATAACTCAAAAAGTACTGAAAATATTTTTATGAAACTTGAAATATGGGTAGATGGCAGCCTGGAGATTATGCACATCTTTTTCTTTTCTTCCTATGTTGAAAATTCTGGTTGCTATGGCAACAAATAGCCTGAATTTCAAGATTTCTGATTTAAATTTTTCAGCTTATTCACTATATGTTCTTTATTTCTTAAGGTGTTTACTTCAAACTTTAAATATAAGTTTCTGGTCATCAACCACATCATATGTGACAAGGTTTATAACTCTAGCACAAAAAATGTCAGTATTACCTCCCTTGAACTTAGATTTTTTAGGGGAAAAAATGTTGTCTTTTTTAAATAACTTCTTTATTTCCTAATGTATCTACTTCAAACTTTATATATATGTTTCTTATTATCACTCGACATTTTTGAGAACGTTAAATACTCCAGCAAGACTATTTCCAGAATTATGTCCCCCTTGAACTTAGATTTTTTTCGAGAAACTGGTATTTTCACTTCAACTTCTTCATTCCTTATAGGATTTACTTTAAAATCCCACATCGTAATAATATGACAAGGTTGTATAAACATAATTTATAATATTATTATAAATGGCAATACACAGGAGTGTATGACAATTAAAGAACTTTTTGAGGGACCGGTAGGGGACTACTGTATTGCCCGCAATACTATCAAATGCTTGTTAAAAAATAGAGGTATTGTTACAGTCATGGCATTGCCGAGGTCATCCACAAACTTATACTTTGATCATTACTTTTTAGCTCACCTGAGCACAACGTGCTCATGGTGAACTATTGTGATCCCCCACCATCAGTTGTCGTGGGTCGTCAAAAATTTCTTTAAACAAATCTCCTCCGAAACCAAAGACTGCACAGTAATAAAACTTTGCAGGAATGACCCTACAGTTAGTGCCCTTAATTACTTTTGTCCAGTGCATAACTTGAAAACTAGTACATGTAGTTGGAATTCAATATAAATTCATACAATGGTCAAGCGAAATGAGAGAAAGTGCAGTGTACAATAACCATTACTCAATCTGCAGTATTTATAGAGTTATTGATCTTTTTCCTTGTCTTTCTGGACTTATTATAGAGTAATTCAATAAAACTTCATCAATGGTCAACCACATTGAAAGGAAATGCAACATACAAGAACCACAACTTACTATCTTTAATTGCCCACAAACATAACTCTATTTCAATTCTTTTACAAGGTATTCTGTTACATCCTAATGTCCAAAGCAGTCTTGTGGGGGTATTATAATCACATTTAGTGATAGTTCTAGTTTTAACTAATCATACTTATTGTTTTGTGAGAATTTCATGAATCTCTCTGGATGAAATTGTGACTTTGATAAGTCATGTATTCACAATCACTGAAAGTTTATCCCTGATGGAACACTTATTACTAGTATGCATAGAAACAGAAAGATTTTTCAACCATTTTCTTTTCGAGTTGTTTGAACACTATCCAGTCTATATGCACATGGGTTGATGATAACTTGAATATCAGATTGATAATAACTATAATCCCCAAGAATGAGCATGTTTTTCATATGCCTTATAAGTAGATGAAATTATCAATGCTTAGTCATTGTTAATAGAGCTTTTGGTTACCTACTTCCAGCTTCTGCTTCTGTCAGTAGTGTACTCTTAAAATTTATCCAATTTAAAGTATTATTTTGAGGATATAAAGCAATTTGGTTTTTCGATCTCAACTGAACCACTTGAGAAAAAGTACTGGTTTTTAGTACTTTTGATAAACTGTGTTGTAATTGTTGGATGTCAATGATAAATCTCCCTGAATAAAATCATATGGCAAAATATTGCACTTTCCTTTGTACTCAGTCATTTCCACTTGAATATGACTTGACCTTTTAAAAAAAGTTGCAAAAGGACAGGAAATTTGGCCTTTCAAGTGATCACCAGCAATATAATGTCATATAAATTTGTCAGCGCAAGCGACCCTCCAGTGCTTTCAGTGCTTTGATTTACGCAACGGAATGAACGTTAATAGGTCTAATTCATCTTTTCACACTGATTTATGTATGATAATGCATGAAAAATGTTAAAATCAGCGAAAAAAACGATATTTGTCTATTTTGTGATCATGATTTCTAATAAGAGTCTGCAGAAATGATAAAAACCGATACCATACTGCGCCAAAAACAGGGATGTACTCAAACTCCTCGCAGCGGTTACTTCCCCTGATCTGTACAGTAACAGTAGCAAAGCGTGACGTAACCGCTGTGAGGAGTTTGGGATGTACTATTCTCCGGTCCGGTTGCTTCCGGTCTCCGGTCTCTCCCGGTCTATTTTGACTGGAATTTAAGAGAGACCAAACATGACATGTTTGTTTTTTATTATGTATTTTTGTTGTTTTTAATCATATATTTTCATCAAAGATAAACATGTAAGCCTATTAATTACGGGAAATAACATAAATTATTTTATTTGAGCATGAATTATTATAAATGAAAAAGCATAATATGAAAAAGGCAAAGCCTCAAAGCGAGCTCGATGTACTTTTTACGTGAAATAGTATTAAATAATCGCTCATTTTTATTTCAAATGCAGTAACGAGTGCGTGTGAAGTCACACGTACTGTGTTAAATATGGCTCCGCCCCTGTCGTGAAATGAATAACGAGTATAAAACTTTGTTTATTTTATTTCACTCTATAATTTTTCAAGCGAAATAAAGATTATTATAAGTGAAATAAATGTAAAACTTAAAACGTTTGCGACATTAAAATAGCGTACTTGATTTGTTTGTTTTT
>NW_026858200.1:0-40348 GCF_026571515.1 Ruditapes philippinarum
TATATTGAAAGAACTGGTATCATATAATGTGAAAATCAACTTTTATATTGCTACTTCGGTTACATTATATAATAAACTGGTTTCATATATTGTAAAAATTGATTTAATATTGATAATTCGGTTTCATATAATAGCATCTGGTTCCATACATGACTTACTTGGATCATATATTGAAGATCTGGTATTCATATAAAATTACTACTTAAATGGTAAAACGATATAATGTTGAAATATTCATAAAAGATGTACAGTATTTTGTATGATACATGTATTACTAGTAATATCGACTTATAAACAAATAAACCGGTTATTAATATGAAAACTACCGAATTCCCCTCATTGATGCCTCAATGTTGTTGTTTTTTTGGACACGGGTTGAATATGCACTTGTGTACAGTTAGACATCATCATAAATGTAACAATAATAATGAAGTTTAAGTATGTTATATATTGATCATATATTCAAGTTATAAATATTTCGTAATCGTAGTGCGTTAAAATAAGTTTTGATTTTTAAAATGCTAAAATTTAATTAATTAATTAATCACTTGACATGTAGCAGTTTGCTTTAAAACGAGGGGAAACAAGAAACAAAATAAACAAAAAAAAAATAGAAAAAGAAATTGGGAAGAACAAAATATTTTAAAACGATCATACAAAAGACAGACAAAAAAAAGTAAAAAAAAACAAAACAAAAATAACATCATCACTATGTCATGTATGAGCGTCGGTTTCGAACCCTGTGAGTGCATTTCAATAAGAAGTTACAGTGCCCTGATTTACCAATTTAACCACTACGATGGTACACATTTTTATTAGAAATTATACTATAATAGTCGTTGACACTTTCAATCTCCGATAATATGCAGACTTACCCCTTTTTAATGGACCCTTTCCCAAGTACCGTTAGAACCAAATTATCATCTCGGATAATAGGTAAAAACAGCTTTTTTGAAGAAGAGAATATAATACAAGATCGCATTTGTAGCGCCAATATGTCCAACGTCGAAAAATGTCAACGACGAAAATGTCCAAAAATTCGATAAATGTTTCCAATCGCCATAAATGTCTAAAACTCCTTTAACGATAAATGTCCAAAAATTAACGAAAAATGTCGCAACAAATTAGGTGCTCATAAATGTCCATATCGGTTAACGATAAATGTTCAACTTTTCATATGCTAATTTGTAACTTATTGTATTGGATACTGTAACAGTCTATCCAACTAACCCGTTTACCCCCGACGTAAAATGTATCATACATTATTGTGCATGGCCAGTTGCAGATCCGGATGGGGCGCGGGGGGCATGTGCCTTCTTAACTCACCGAAGCAATACATTTTAGCATTGTTTGTGTTCTTCAATATTTTTGTGCCCCATTTAGCGTTGCCATTGTCCGTCCGAGTGTCTAAATGTCTAAGAACTTTTCGCTTTCCACGTGGGATTCTTTGCTAAATAAAGATTTTTTATAAACTATTTAAATTGTATTAGTATGTGTATTTTTGCATTATGTTAACTGGTTACTAACGCAGTATCGCTATTATGAATACAGAGTTATGTAAGAGTTATGTGCCCCAGGGTGATATAAGAAATATTCCCCGGGGAATATATTCTAGGAGGGTGATATTCGATCAGAACACATTGTAGGACTATGGGAGTTTTACATTGAAGGATATATTGAAGTAACGTTATAATAATATATAATTAACACATGTGTAGCGCCGATATATGTCCAAACGTCGAAAAATGTCCAAACGACGATAAATGTCCAAAAATTGACGATAAATGTCTCAATCGCCGATAAATATCCAAAACTCCTTTAACGATAAATGTCCAAAAATTAACGAAAAATGTCGCAACAAATTAGGTGCTCATAAATGTCCAAAATCGGTTAACGATAAATGTCTAAACTTTTCATACGTTAATTTGTAATTTATTGTATTGGATACTGTAACAGTCTATCCAACTAACCGTGATTTTACCCTCTGGTTTACCGCCGACGTAAAATGTATCATACAGTTATTGTGCATGGCCAGTTGCAGATCCGGATGGGGCGCGGGCATGTGCTTCTTAACTCACCCGAAGCAATACGTTTTAGCATTGTTTGTGTTCTTCAATATTTTTGTGGCCCCATATAGCGTTGCCATTGTCCGTCCGAGTGTCTAAGTTGTCCGTCCGAAAGTTTGTGAACGGTATAGGGGAGTGGACAGAGTTGCATATTCCTTAACTGTCAAGTGATCAATATTAAGAAAAATATGCAACTCTATCGGCAAACAAAGCAGTTAACCTGTATAAACCCATGTGAGCTAATCAAAGGGTTAACTGCTTTGACAGTTAAAATCTGACCTATTGATTCCAACAGCGAACAGTGCAGACCTTGACAGGATAACGCATTTGCTTGTCGGGGGATATGGTTCGACAATGGTCGTTATAAGCATATACGCAACACGTGTTAAATGTGTTTTGTGACTTTTCTCTTAAGTGCTTCGAAGACGGTCCTTCTCATGCTACATTTATTTAAGACATTTGTATTTGATTATTGATTATTCGCGCGTGGTGGACTGATCGCCACTGCGGGGCCACCGCCTTATAAATACAGAGTTTTAAAAGGCTACTTACATGTATCCCTCCAGTGTCGACCCAGATCAGTTTGCACGCAAATGCGACACCAGCTTAGGGCATGCGCTATTAAACACCAGTAATTGGTAGTTAAGGTTTTGTATGTCCCTACAGTGTGGCACTTTCAAGATCACCCTACATGGTTATACATGAATATAATTATATTTCTTTATGTCGTTTTGTCTTCTTATTTCTGTAACGTATGTCATTTTGTCATTCACATCTGTAATACTATATAAGAAGATTGCACGGATTTTTCGTGAGGCGGGAATCTTGTATACATGTATTACACATGTTAAGAATGTTTTTCATTCGACGGGCGTTACTGAAAGGGTAAAGTTGTTTCATAGTTCGCCTAATCGAAGCATATGTAATTAATTTTAGTTATTAATTTTATACGTTGCATACAGACATATAGAATTTTAAAAAAATTGAGCCCGGGTTGTAATATGTATAAACATTAATTTTTTTGTGTTATTGTACCACGGATGAGAATATCCCGCCATCCATATCCTGAGAACAGCTTAGCACTTGCTGCGGGTACACGTTTTTTATCCATTAAAATGGTTTTGTTTCCTGTGCGGCTTTGGTGTTCTATGACGGATTTCATGTGGTACTTTTACATCAGTGTTAGGTGACATTTAAAATCAAATACATATAAAAATGTTTTCAGTGTTATTCTGTAAACGTCAAACGTCTTGTTGTTCATTTACCAACTACTTAATTAAGAAATGCTTTATTTTTGGACGAGCGTAGCGAGGGTGAAATTAATGTATATATCGATGGCTCAGCGCAATACTGGTCTAACTGCTATTTTTGAAAATGTTCAGGAGAGACCAAAAACTGATTTTATTCAAAAATACTTACATTTGAAAATATTTTTTTGCTATGTTAACATTAATTATAATAAGAAATAATGCCATTTATATAATTTTTTAATAAAATGTTACAAATTGTGTATTTTAGAGTTAGACCTTTATTGCGCTGAAATTCTGAGCGCAATACAAGACTAACTTGAGTTAGACTCAAATTCCCTCTTGCAATTTGGTAAAAGTGGTACAAATATTTGAGTTAGACCTGTTTTATGTTAAATATTCTGATATAAATGAAATTTTAAATTTTGAACAAAATTGTTGTGTTAATTTAAACAGTATTTAAAATATTTTGCAAGTCTGTAGAAGAACTTTACAAAGGCTAAATCCTTTAACATTTTTCTATTAATATATCATGCGAGCTGACTTTAGATGAAAGTACACTTCTTTCTCATTTTTCAATTTGTTTGAGATTCAGATTTACTTAAGATCTTTTGCAGATTATCTGTGCAATAAATTTGAATTCTAAACAAAATGCAAACAGTTTTGATTCATATAGTGTTATGTAGTAGTCATGAACAATGATGACTGACGATCCAGGTATATATTATGATATCAAACAGGGAATGTACATTTTCACCCTGGATGAACAAGTTTTGTCACGTGACCACAAATGCAAACGCCGATTTAACATTTCAGCAAATATTTGCAGATATCTTTTTTCCACTGCCAGCACAAAAATAAGACATAGACCTTAGAACCCGGCGTAAATTAAGCTTTTATATTATGTGAGTAGTCATTACTAGACTTAAGTAGTTTTTTAGAACACTTTGACACAAATGTTTTTTTCGCAAAGCAAACGCCGATAGGTTTTACTTTTTCCTATCATTTTTTTCAACTGGAAATACGTGTTGAGGTAAAATAATAGAGGAAATGTCTTTTTACATGCCATTCCCGTCCCTAACTCATTTATAATTCCATTAGCAAAGTTATATTTGACATAATCCTATGTCATTCCCCGTATTGACTAATTTTCAAACGTCGTTTGAACATGTAAAATATGCAAACGCCGGTTGAACATATTAGATATATAATATTTCTTGCATCTCAGACAGGATTATCTACCGTTTACACCGGTGCTGGAAAACTCTGTCTTAAATCCCCATGTAAGACAAGTCGCGCGTGCTTTAAATTACCTTATTGATGCGCGCCTTTTATGAATGAATCGCGTTCTTAAAATGACATCATTTTTCGTTACGAATGAAGTTGTATGTTCATACGCTACTATAAGAAAAAAGTGCGTAATGAGAATATCAGTTTTCATAATTTCTGTTCCGAAAATAATTGACATGTAACATGCAAGAAAAAGAATCAAACACCGGCTGTCAGTGCAGACCAGGCGGGAATATCTAGCTCTCTGGTAACTGTTTAGCAGAAACTCTACAGAGCCTCGTTACCGCTACATAAACAGTTACTCTCGAGCTAGATATTCCAGTCTGTACCGGCAGCCAGTGTAAGATTCTTATAATCTACCGTTTACACCGGTGCTGGAAATCTCTGTCTTACACCCCATGTAAGACAAGTCGCGTGCTTTAAATGACGTCATTGACACGCGCCTTTAATGAATGAATCGCGTTCATAGGATGACGTAATTTTTCCTTTATGAATGAATTGTATGTTAATACGCTACTATAAGAAAAAAGTGCGATATATATACATCAGTTTTCATAATTTCTGTTCCGAAAATATTTGACATGTATATGCAAGAAAAAGAACCAAACACCGGCTGTTGGTACAGACGGGAATATCAGGTAACTATTAAGCGGAAACTCGGCAGATATTCCGGTCTGTACCGGCAGCCAGTGTAAGATTCTTATAAACCGGTGGTTATTTAAGTCAAGTTGCAAATATTACAATTCACTGAACAAAAGACTTCTCTCTTTTCTCCTTTTTTATTTTAAAACATTCTTCTTTTTGAATAACAAACTTTTATAAAACTTCTGTATATCCCATATATACATGTATACATAAAACCATATAATCTTCTCAAAAATCAATTCCACACAAAATCCGTCGGGAATAAACTTTGATTTAAAGATGTAGAAAAAAATTCCATCTTCTTAGGTTGAACTATACAGCGACGTTGAACTACACAGTGAGATCACTTGGAGTTACTTGTTTCAAATAAAATTTAACGAATGTGTTTTCTTTTGACCAATCTGAAGCGTTGAGAATTTGGACCAAACGCTCTTGTAGAATGTGCTGTTTCGTTTTTATGTTTATTTTCATAAAAGCCTCATTAATAGTTTTATGAATATATGAAGCCAAAGTTTGTGAAGAAGCTTTAGAATGAGGTACATTTATTGTGATAAATAAACTTGTTTAATCTTTACGTCTGAAGGATTTAGTTCTTTTAAGATAGATAGCAAGTGCTCTTCTTGGATGGTCTTAAAAGCTGGTACAAAAATGTTCTGACGAATGACCAGGTCTATCCTGTTTAGCCAAACCTTGTCTGATAAAAGTTTCCCCATCTGCCTTCACAGAAATAGCTCCTCCTAATGTTAACGGTTGAAGATGGCTGGCTCCCCTGAATGTCGTGATAGCTGTAAGAAAAACAACTTTATATGTTAAAAATTCAATTGATGTTTTCTCAAAGGTTCAAAAGGAATGGTTTGTAGTGAACTAAGAACTTTAGGCAAATCCCATTCAGACAACAACTTTGTTACAGGAGTTTTTAAATTGAATATTTTTAATTATATGATAACAAACGTATGTTGACAAATAGGAGTGCTATCTACTGGAGGTAAAACTGCAGATAAAATAGAGCGGTAATCTTCTGTAATTAAAGCTTTATTGTACAAATCTGATAATAACTCAGCACAAGTATTTAAGGATGCTGTGAAGGAATCAATATTCTTTTGACGACACCATATCATAAATTGTCTTAATTTACTGGAGTAATCTTTCTGAGTACCAGTTCTCCAGCTGGTTGTAAGAAGTTTTGAAAAAACCTTTTTCTCTAAACTATCTGTCTTATAGCAACCATGCAGTCAATTTCAGAACACCTGGATTTGGATGACATATCTGAGATTTTGGTTGTTATAACACGTTTGTTTCCAATAGAAGACATAACGGTTGAGCTTCCGACATATTCAATAAATCTGGAAACCATGGGCGTAGTGGCCAGAATGTTATTAGAATCAGTTTGCAATGAAATTGTTTAATATGATGAAGAACTCTGGAAATGAGACAAATATAGTTCAGCGTTCAAAAAGACATCAACGGGTGCTTGCATATATTTTAAATGACCAACCGACGTTTGCCCATTTTACATAATCAAACGACGTTTGCAAAATCGACAACAAGTGGAAAACATGGGTTTATCTCGAATATAACCTTGCTAATGAAATTATGTATAAGTTAGGTACGAAAATTACTTGTAACAAACATATATCTTCTATTATTTTCCCTCAACATGGGTTTCCAGTGAACAAAAAAGATTAGAAAAGGTAAAACCTATCGGCGTTTGCCTACCAAAAAGAAAATTTGTGTCGAAGTGTTCTAAAAAATCACAGAAGCCTCGCAATTACTACATACATAAAATAAAAGCTCAATTAACGCCGGGTCCTAAGGTCTAGGTCATAATTTTGTGAATGCAGTAGAAAAAAAGATATCTTCAAATAATTACCTGAAATCGGGTCCGTAGTTGCTGAAATGTAAAATCGGCGTTTGCATTTGTGGTCACGTGACAAAACTTGTTCATCCAGGGTGATTTTGCATAACTCACATTTGTACAAAGAAGACACATTTTATTTTCTCATAATGCACACCATTACCACCATTGGTGCTCCGATATTACTGTTATGCGCTAAATCTTAATGAATTTAATGTATGTGGTCCTTTTTTCTGATGATATAATCATTTATAAATATCAAATATTTTCAAAAATGAAAACCGCTGTTAGACCATGCTTTTATTACAACTTTTGTATTTACTTTCTCTACTATTTAGAGTATATTTTAAAAGTGTAATGTGCAAATTTTATGACATGTTTTGCTAAAAACTGTGCATATCTTAAGAAAAGTGTTTCATTTTATATATCAAAGTCATTTTACCTCTAAATTTTGACCAAATAACAAGAGGTTGTCAAACATATTTTAGAGAAAAAAGTAGGGCAGTACAACCCACTATCATATATATATCAGGGATTCATAGAACAAAGTATTGTTAGCACATGATATAATTCAGAATCATTTTTGTAAAGTTAGATGTGCTTTAAACACTCGCAACCACTTACTCATTCAGATATGAAAAGGCGCACACCTGAAAAGCACCATGTGCACACCTTAGATTAGCACTAAACAATTAGAATGGATAAATGTTGGAATTTTCTCATTGACACTGATACTATACCAAAAGCAGTTGATACTGTCATTACATTTTTAATTTCATTAAATTTGATAGGTAAAATAAATGGCTTTTAGATCTAAAATGAAACATTTTATCAACTTATAGCTGTTTCTGCCACATATGTCAAAGAGTTTTTGACAATTGCACTCTTGAAAATTCAATGGAGCTGTGTGATGTAAAAAACTATCAGAATACAAGAACTGAAAAGGTCATTATAATATATAAGTGTGCATATTTTGATTTTTTCTGCACATATCACATCAGACAGAAAGATATCGTATCAATAATATAAGTATTGTGAAGAGTGTGATTTGCACATGTTGACACTTATAATGTTGTTATTGTATTGTTTGAGTTGATAGTGTAAAGTTTATATTTCTAACACGACCCGCATTTTTCCCTATTGAACATAGAAGAACCGAAAGTGTGTGTTATTATGCTATAAAATCACTGTTTGACATTCTATATTTATATGTGTGACGTAATCATTATACACGTGACGTAACCACTAAAAATGTGACGCGCTGACAATAAGAACGGAAACAAATCAGGCACAATTTAGCTAAATATCAGGTACGGCAGCATTTATTTGTTAATGTTGTGTTAGAATCGAAATAATATATCCAAATCGGTGATTTTATTGCTTGATAACATTACTGTTTGTCGTTCGGATGCGCATCATTATATCACTCAGGCTACGCCCTCGTGATATAATTCCTCGCATCCGAACTCCAAACAGTGATGTTAATGAGCAATAAAATCACAGTTTGGGATATATTATTTCTTAAATAACTTTACTTGATTAAAGAGAGTGATACAGAAGTAGATACATGATTTAAAAATAAAAACCCAAGAACACCCTCAAACCTGAAATTGTTCATTGTGTTACAGGCTAAGTTTGATTTGGCAGTGAAACAATGTACAGTCTACCCCCTTACACCATCTTAAGCAGAACACATTATATAAATATGAACAAAGTGTAAAATTAAGAATTAGGAAATCTCAGCATATGATTAAACAAAGGTCAAACTAAAAAAATGAATTTTTAGAGGGGATCAGAGGTTATGAATCCACTAGAGTAACACGTGTTATTTTCCATTTTAAATGTGTGCATTAGAAACATACACTGTCTTTTACAATATTGTACAAAAATGATAGTTTCAACTGCACTTTATGTTATCAAATAATACAGTATGAGTATGATCTAATGACTTCAAAGACAATATAAATGTTTAATTGTGACACTAAATTATTATTATTTTTTTTCAAGATTTTTCGTTTACAGTTACTTGTACATGATATGCAATTGGCTAATATTTTGCGATTGATACAAAGCACTGATGAGGCAAATAATTTCTAGTGTTTTCATAAATTCTCACATTTTTTATAACACATTTCAATGGGATATGCCCTGGAAATGAAACATTTAAGGTCTAACTCAAGCATTTTTGAGGAAAATTGATATATTTGACATCGCAATAAGAGACCAACTCAAGTTAGTCGACCTATATTGCACTGACAAAATTGAACTACCTGAGATAGACTTTTATTTTAAATGTAAATAAAAAAGGCAAAAAAAGCATAAATTACCCTAAAATTTTCACAGAATGTGTATTTGACCTTACATTATCAAAATATGTAAAAAAGTGATTTTTGGTAAAAATGTCACTTAGACCAGTATTGCGCTGAGCCATCGATATAATCAAGTAAATGTTCAACTAAATAAGGGGAAGTAACTGCTATATTACCACTTTACAGCTTCTGATTGGCTATAATTATGTCGTGGGAACAAGATAATTATTTCGTGGGAACAAGATATTATCTCGTGGGAACAAGATAATTATTTCGTGGGAACAAGATACTATCTCGTGGGAACAAGATAATATCTTGTCGGAACAAGATAATATCTCGTGTGAACAAGATAAATTCACCCATGTGTCACATCTGTGCCACCGTAATAGACACTTGACGTAATAGTATGTTTTCTTGCTGTGCCGGTTGGATACAAACATGTACATTTAAAAATTACTTATATGTCAAATATTAACTTAACAATATTATATAAATAACACATGACTGTCATTTTGCATTATGCTAACTGGTTACTAAAGCATTATCATTTTTATCAATACAGAGTTATGTAAGAGTTATGTACCCAAGGGTGATATAAGAAATATTCCACGAGAAATATATTCTAGTAGGGTGATATTCGATCAGAACACATTGTAGGCCTATGGGAGTTTTACATTTAAGGATATATTGAGGTATAATAATTATTGTATATCGCCCCATTAAAGCAAAAAGGTACCAAGCGACATTTTGGCCAAAAATGACTTTTTAACATTTTTCATTATGTTTTAATGTTATCTTTAATCTGTAGAAATATCTCTGTAGTATCATGTTTATTTACAGACATATAAGTTTTTATGTAAAAAGGTACTATGTCAATATTTTCCCATTTAGTAATGCAAAAAGGTACCATATGCATATCAGTTTGAGCAAAAAGGTACCAAGTGTCACATAGTACCTTTTTGCATTGTATGACTATATATGTTTTGAGCAATTTATTTTAATGGCATAAAGGGAACCATGTGTCACATGGTCCCTTTCTGCACACAAAGAATTTACGACCCTAATGATTTATTTTATATATTTAAATTGTTTGCTTGGTACCTTTTTTAGCTTTTTTAATGAAAACACAATCTAGAATGTTGCTAAGGACATCAAATATAACAATAAATCCCAGAGTATTGTTTCTGTTTTAAATTGAGGAATGATAACAGTGTGAAGATAATGATAGTGTATAAATGACTTCTCACAAAAATGGTGGACGTAAAAAGAAAAGTAATTGATTGTACTCTTGCCAACAAGATACATGGGGTATATGAAAGGAGAAGAATGACAGGGAAGTGTACATCTGCAAATAAACTAGATTTATGATAAAGTTAAAATTGGTGAAACAGCATAAAGAGTAATTTCCTAAAATGGAATCTTCATAATACAATAAAAAAAACTGAAAGAAACAATACCTACATGTATCTCATGACTATGACTTAAACATTAAAATGATGTGGAATCTGTAAACTATTGAAAGTGAAAAGAAGGAATTAAAAACCTGTTTAAGCAACATACATATAGGAAGGCAGTAGGCACACTAGATGACACGATCAAAGGAACAATATATTGAAACATCAAAAACAGAAAGAAAATTCACAAGAACAAAAGATTTAAAACAAAGTTGGAGCAAAAGGTGACACATGCGTTTATGTTTTAATCTCAAAGCCATTGTAACAACCCCTTGCTCATTAGTGAGTGAGCTTTACTATTTAAGAAAAACTCTGTTGCTACACAACTTGACAATATATTCCTTATGACACAAAAATGTTGCAGTCATGTATGGGATAAAACCAACTGCAAAGACAGGCATGTGAAATATCTTCCTGCTTAATAAAAAACCCTTTTCTACTTGCCAAAGTGGTTATGTCAAATAAGTCATTATCATATATTTTTCAGATTCATACAGGGGACAAAACAGAAATTGATTCATAGCTGCGTCTCTTCTTTTATATTATCACAAGTTCCAAGTTTAAGATTGATCACAAATTTCTTGTATCGGGTCACTCATAGATGGAGTGACAACTTTACTCTTGAAGGGGCAAAGAAAATAATTCCTGTATAATTATGTATCATTCAGTTGTGTTCTCTTTTATCACTGGCCAGAAAATCGCAGCGATACTTTGCTGTGCCAATGAAATATAACCATGTTTTTTGATTTCAAATACTTCATTAAAAAACAGTGTCCGAGACTCAAAACATCCATTGACCGACAAAGAGTAAACTGGCTACAAGTGGAATGGATACAGGTACCAAAGGAAAGCCCAAAGTCAGTATTTGTAAATAAGAGCTTTAATGCTGAAGATTTTATGGAAATAGTAGTTCAGAATACAGAATCTAAAGTATTAGTGGACAAATGTTGAACAATATATGAAGTTACATGTATGATACCAAACCTCCAGTTTCTATTCAAAAGAAAAATAACTTGGTTACTTTGTGTGCAAAGAAAATTATCCAAAAAGAGTTCCATAATTATAATGCCACTTAACCAACATAAAGGAAAGAAAAGGATTATGTCACAATGGAATCGGATGAAAATTATTCTGATTTTGACTAACAATGTAAGAGATTTTGACATAGGCATTGAGATTGATCACAGAGGAAGACTTTCAAAACATGCAGTGTGATAGTTGTTGCAGACATTTACTGAAAACACAAGAATTTCATATTATTATTGGTATGATTGTAGAAATAAAATTGTAACCAAATGATGCTTTTTGTTAATATTGTTGGGACAAAAAGGTGCCAACTGCCATATGGTACCTTCTTTTCATAATATTCGACAGCAAATGTTAAAAATCATACAATGCAAAAAGGGACCAAAGCGTTCATATGGTACCTTCTTGCATTTGTCGGTCAAAATATTGATTAGTGCAAAAAGGAACCATTTCCTTTAATTGATTAATTATCACTAATTAGTAATATATAAGCTTTCCAACTTTTTGAGCATGTACATTCAAATATTATCTAAATATATGTGAAGTTTCATTGCCATGTTGTAAAAACCTGATTCGATATGGAACTTCAAATCTTTAAACGCGATTTTCTCGAAAACATGAAAATGTCACTTGGTACCTTTTTGCTTTAATGGGGCGATATTTTATTGAACAGATCACCTATAACAGTGATTTTACGGGTGATTTGCTACTCAAACCTTCCTCGGGTAAGTCGAGGAAGACTTTCAAATATGAATGCCAATTCTACACTTGAGTTCACCTTGACCAAGACATCCCCAATTCTATGGAGGCTATTCGTTGCCAAAAATCCAGCCTTGTTGATCTGAGTTGAACAGTTTGTTAATGGAAAAAATACAATTGTATTTCTTTGTATGTAAACTCCAATGTTGCATACTTGGATTGAGTTTGCCGATTTAACATAGTTAACATGCATTTCAACAAAATACATTTTGTTAAACGACAAAACATTAACTGATAGATCTAGTAGCAATACCAAGTGTTCGAATACTCAAAACAGAAGTTACATTCTTAGCTTTACATTGTCGAACCATCATGATTCAGATCAGCATAATCCAGCTTTACACGTTTTTCAATACGAGATAAAATAAGCTCCGCCCATTTCCCCGCCCACTAAATCATCGTAAATAAACGTATTTTCCGCTCATTTTCGGTATTTACCGTCGGCGACAGTTTCCGTTTATCATACATTTTAGGTGTTTAGTTCTACAATCAACATCAGCGGACTTTAAAGGAATATAGGCATATACGTTTTAAAACGTTGTAGACACCACATTTCCTGGAAAAAGAAACTTAAAAAAAAAAACAACAAAAAACACCAGGTTACTGTCTGAGGTTAAATATTTTTCAAGGAAGTGAAAACTATTGAAAAGACTATATTCAACGACAAATAAATTTTACTGATGGTATTCCAATTTGCATAGGAATGAGTAACATTTACAGTTAAGCTGCTACCTTACCACTTTCAAATTTTCAAGTCAACATCTGATAGAGATTTTGATACGACTAATTACTAATACAGACCAAATTCTGGCTGTTGTCTTTCCTAGTAGTACTATTATATTAGTAGCCTTAATTCTAGCGTATGACTTGACAAGAAAAAAACTTTTAATAATTATAGTAAAATTATAACCAAAGTTGTATGTACCCTTTCGTACATAACTTTTTATTTTTACCATATATTTCCCCATTTTTCCCATTTTGTTTTTCAATAAGTAAAATTTAAATGAGTCCAAATGTATATGTATGTTGATTATCAATTTATGTATACCTTGTTTATTTTATCTCTTAGAAAGCCATCACTTACAAAACTTAATAAATATTCTGTGTAGTATTTCATGTACATAAAAGTAGTTCTCTGTTTTTGATTATATATACAGCAAATCTAGACAGCAAATCTAGGTAACAGCTAATGACAGCATGTATACACATATTTTAGCTATTGATTCAGCACAATGCATGAAAAGACCTTAACCTACGCCAGCTTACATATATTTAACAATAAAAGGCTAAATCACATCCTATGACTCAAAATACTTCCCAATGGAGGTAAACAGAGTTGCCAGGATACACTGAATATTTATTTCAACATTAAAATGGGACAAATTCACAAGTTTTGGTTATATACAACGGAATTATCGATAGTAAACTTTGCATTGTTTCGTGGTTATACACTTGGTCAAAAATATGAGTTTTTCTACAATCCAACATAGCCCTTTGAAGAAAGAAGGCACAGGCTTATTGTTCAGTTCTCTTTATTCGTGTTGCCAAAAGTGCCTTCCATGTATCGCATTCTAGTACTATTTGCTGAAGGTAAAAAAAAATATGCTTAAAGAGTATTGCCGTGGCTCACAAAACCCTATCATTGATATCAATGATTAGTGATGTGTGTCATTATATATGGGAAACATTTCCTTATGTTATTCACCAACTTTAGTTTTTGCAAATTATTATGCTCATTATCAGTATATACGTAATTATACATTTTTACATTATATCTTAACCAATTTTGCATTACTAGAATATCCTGTACTAGAATACGTTTTAACAAAATCAGAGGATGTTCAAAGTCAAGATTGATGTAACAGTTTCTATATAATTTGAAATATTTTTTGTACCAGCAAGAGTTACCTCTCTTTATATTCTGCTTTCGTGAAATTGGCTCCGCCTATTAATTTTCGTCTATTTCCGTGATAATTCCATATATGGAAGTTGCAAAATCGTTTACAAATGTTAATCGCGTTAGAATGTAAAAGGAAAGTGTGGTGTTGTAAACCTGAGTGTGTCAAGTTGATGCAGTTACATTCTCAACGTCATGATGCACAGCATTAAACGTATTGTGTACGTTCTATCGTTTACATTTCTACATGTCGCAAAGTTGAAATTATACATTTATAAATACAGTTTGCAATTTATCTAAGTTGCATGTTAACAGCTTTCATTTTATCAAATCGAGATAATCAAAATGCTTAATACCAGTGCAGTATGTAACTCTCAGATCGACAATTAGATTTTTACTGATCTGTTTAGTAGAACCGAAGTATGCATTGTCAAGTTTCAAAGGCTGGATTTTTGGCAACGAATAGCCTCTATACAATTCGTCCTTTCCCGAGGTTGAGTGGAGGTTGAGTTCGAGTGACGAAACTGAAAATAGCTATAAGTGTAGAGTAGCGCAATGCAGATGTTAACGAGATATGTTTGTAAAACATGTATTCCCCCTACACACAGCCAATTTATTATTATAACATTAGATTTTTAAATGTGTATAAAAAAAGCATAGTAAATTTGTTATGGAATACATGTATATCATTGCCATGGGGCAGAACCAATATGATCCATGGGTCCATTTATTGAGTAAACCCTGTAGTTGTCAATGAGACAATGTTACACACAAAATATCTTCTAAAAACAAGCTTTTCATGGTGAGGTCAGTGTGACCTTTACCTTTGACCTACTGACCCCAAAATGAACAGGGGTCATCTACTAGTCATGACCAACCTCCACACCAAATATGAAGACCATCAGCCAAAGCATTGTCTAGTTATTGAGCGGAAATGGCATGGTCTACGGACCGACCGACCGACATGGGCAAAGCAATATACACCACTCCTTCGAACGGGGGCATAATAACTTATTTTATTTGACTATTTTATCGTTGGTACCGGTTGCCCATATGACCAACGTCCCCTGAAGATTGTTAGTATATTATTTTGGGGGGGATAGTGCATGATACAGAAGACGTCCCGTTCCAGAGGCGACCCTGTTCTTTTAAGTGCCCGGTGTAAAGCACCAGTACAATGCATCTCGGGTTAACTTACCTTTTTTCCCTTTTAATAGTAAGACTGTATCCAACAATCAACTTATTTTCAAATACATTTTTTAAACTTTTTTTAACAACCTCACAAGCATCCCGCTAGAGTCCCGGTGGTCGGTCGGGTGATCTCGGAACGACCGGGGTACGTCCGTAACTCTGTCGGCAACGTCCGGGATGATCAAGGGCTCTGCCGGGGCTCTACCGGTGATTGTCGGCACTCTATCTGACCGTACCGGGGCTCTGCCGGGATCATCCGGGACTCTGCCGAAATCATCCGGGGCTGTGCTAGCATGGATTTCAGCTTTTATCATCTCTTTGATCGAAGACTTAACAGCGTTTGAATATCGTGTTAGGTCATCCGTCGTCCACTTACTATCTGCATTATCCGTAGTTTCAACTGGACTCTGCATGGATGGCCCGGAGTTCATCCTGATTGTTATAAGGATGGAAATTGGGTATCGCCGTAGTGCTACCGGGGTTATTGAGACTGCAACAATATTTTCATCCCGGATCGCCCGGGGTGGTCCTGGGCTTTGCCGGGATGCTGGTGAGAACGCTACTTAAATTGGTACTTTTAATCCCTATGGAAACCTTTAAAACTGGCTGATGCATTACTGTTGATCATTGAAATAAGTGCAATTAACATATGAAAAGTTTAGACATTAATCGTTAACCGATTTGGACATTTATGAGCACTTAATTTGTTGCGACATTTTTCGTAAATTTATGGACATTTATCGTTAAAGGAGTTTTGGACATTTATCGGCGATTGAGACATTTATCGTCAATTTTTGGACTTTTATCGTCGTTTGGACATTTTTCGACGTTTGCACATATATCGGCGCTACAGCACCAAAGTAATTTTTTATGAAAACGAATTAATTACTCTTTACAAAAGCATCGATTTCTTGCTGAAATGAATTTGAGAAGAATATACTAAAAAACTCATTTAATTGAATAACAGGAAATAAATGTTTATCGGACCTAAATCGGACCGATATCACCCTGTCGATGACAAGTTTGTCTATATCGGATATATATCGGTCCGATGGCGGAAAGCCGACTTCGATATTCCGACATTTAGCCGATATCGGTCCGATATAGGTATGTTTGCTGGGATCCTCCAAAATATAAAATGACTTATACTCTTCTGGAGGACTCGCCCATATAGGGCAACCGGCGGCGAGTATAAATAAACTCAAATACACAAAATTATCACCCCCATTATTGTCGCCTCTTGGACGGCGACATATACAACTGACAAGATATTACCATTTCTACATGAACACAGCCTTCTAGGGAAAGGTTTAGGAGCTAAAAAAGGAGAATTAAATAAAATGGATGACAAAAGACCTCTAAAAGGGGCGCCTATGGGGGACGCCATCCGTCATGTTTTTGTCGGGTTACCTACATCAGGCACGTATATTAATACGTACCTGCCTACATATTGTTTCTTCTTTTAAGAGTGCATATATTGTTTATCATATATTGTTTATTCTTTAGGAGCCTACACACTGGTTTCGAGCTTCGTACTTTAAGATATTATTTTAATTCTTTGAAAATACCGCACGTTTTTAACGTCACTTTTCATTGGTCAATCGTGACGTTTACATTTAGGAAATATATCTTGATTTTGAGTAACCAGTGCTAAAATATAGTACGGTATGGAGTTTAGATGTGCAGCACGAAGGCCTGAGTGATTAATTACAAATTATGCCATTATGCATTATAGAGGCAATTCCTCCTGTTCAATATTGAAAGAGAATTAATTTGTATTAATACATTGAATTGATTTTAAAACAATCCATATACTGATAATTTAGTATTCAACCGTGAAATGCTTGCATACTTTTAAAAGTATATTTTTTTTTCATGAACTAATAAATTTGATAACTTTATTTACGATTTCAATGTTAAAATATAATGTATAAACAGAATACTTTTATAGAAGAGGAAAGTCTCAAGTCATGCCGTGTATTGATATTTTTCTGAGAGCGACTGTTTTAATCTGCTGATAAGAGGGCCTCGGGGGTAAATAACAAAAATGCAGATATTAAAGAGTAAATAACATGTAGGTAATGTAAATTCCGTACCGCAATAAATTTCATTACAAGTAGTACAAAAAAAAAATTAAAATATTTTTGCATTTTATTATAGTCATAAAATAATCATGTTGCATATATTACAATGCATGAAAAAAAGAAAAGAAAAGAATAAGAACTGTTGTTGTCTCAAAAAATGGAATTGAAAGATTTTCGTATTCTTTTTGTAAACCCTTTCTTCCATGTGTGAAAAATGGCCGTTTTCATTGAAAAGCCTCCTGTTACAAGTTCAAACTGCTATGAAACTATAGAAAATGCTTCAATACTGATGAAACTTGGCACAACTGTTAACTTGAACATAGCCTCTGTAACAGCATGCTCAGTCTTAAATTTCCTGTAACATTGGCAACGGGAGGACGTCTCAAAATCGCTAAAAATCACTATTTTGCATTGTTTTTTCCATCAAAACTGATTTCAAAGTGCTGCAATTTCTCAATGCATTCAGAAAAAGTAAAAGGCTTTTCAGCGTTGGTTACACGTTTTCTTACGATCGACCTGAGGCCATTTTTAACCCTTCCCCCCCCCCCCCAACAGAAGGGGCAACCCCTTGATGTACCTTTTAGTTGGGGGCGGCGCCGAAAAATTGGACACTTTTTTGTCAACATTAATTTTCTCACACGAAAAACAGTATTTGGGTCCGAAATAGTGCATTTTTTCACTGTTTGAGGCCTCAAAAGGGTGGGGGTCGAATAGCCGTCAAAACACGTCTATATGAATTAAAGGGTTAACAAAAAATGATGAAAAACCTTGGAAGTACCTAAAATCTAGTTCTTTCCATGTTGACACGTTGCCTTTTATCTAATTTTGGTGAAAAATTGTTGTTTTGTGGCATTTTTTATTTTTATTTTTTAAATTAATATCCTTGTCAATTTAAGTATTCTAAGCTATCTATCAACACTTATCAATATTTAATCCACATTTCATACATACCACCATTATATATTTTCATAAATTATATATAAATATTTATTTTCAGAATAAAATATATCATTTATATAGGTCTTATGTAAATCTTAGTTTGAGAAGGTAAGAGAAATATCGAAATGAAAGAATTGATCTTTTTAACGAATTAAGGCAATTTCACCCTTTAAATGTCAAATTACTTTTAGTTGGTAACAAAGGATTGTCTTTAGAAAATAAAAATAAAATATTTTTGACTGTTCAGCATTTCATAAAAGTAAGCAAACGCTTTTGATTTTGAAAACAAACCAGCACAATCTCACTAAATATTAATGAAATTTTTCTTTCATTTTTGCAAAACAACAGACAAGATTCTTTCCTTTTTCGTCTTCTTTTTTCCTTCTTTATTTCATTTTCTCAAAGTCTATTTGCATTCTGTTTGTTTTTGTTATATTTGGCAAATGTACATGTTTTCTAAGTCATTGTAACTTAAATTATATACAAATCAGTTAACATTGTTAAATACTATTCAAGCTAGAGAACATGTAAACCCAATCATTTTTTTTATTGTTCTTTCTTACTTAAAATATTTTTTTAAAGCCAAGTACTGTATATGTGCGAGTTTTGTTACTTCTATCTAACTGATAGTCATTCTTGTAAAATATGTTATTGTAATTTATTGCATCAGGGAAGACCCGTTGCTAATGTTGAGAGAACTTATGGGTCAACCCTTTTTGCCAAATATGTCATGTCATTGTATTGTAACTGTCTACATGTATGTATTATGTCTTATTTTTGGCAATAAAATATGTTAATGGAATGAAATTGGGAAAATTTAGGCCAATTATAAACATATTAATTCTTTAATATATTAAAGGCTATTTACACTTAAATCATTACCTTCAACTATAACAACCATAAGTAAAGATCAAAAATCAAAAATAACTGATTGGTATCCCCCCCCCCCCCAAAAAAAAAAAAAAAAATAAATAAATAAATAAATATAAAAAAAATGACTGAATTTTTCCAATTAGCATTTCACAGTTTTATATTTCATTACCATTTCATTATGCATGTACAATAAAATCAAATTAAACATCAGTGAATTTTGTTTATTAATGCAGTTATCAACATAAAAAGTATAATTATTTATATTTACTTATTATAACAATTAAGTATTAAGGTACGAAATCAGTAAAATTATCTGTAAAACTGATGCATTAAAAAATTATTGTTCTAATATTTACACCATATTTTACAAAATCCAATATTCACAACTATAAATGTGTGTGTGTGTGTGTGTGCGTGTGTGTTGGTGTGTGTGTGTGTGTGTGCGCGCGTGCGCGTGCGTGTGCGTGTGTGTGTGTGTGTGTGTTTTTCATCAATATAGAGAAAGATCTATGACATAATTTATGTTCACAATTTATATTATCGTATAGATCGATGTCAATAGGAGCGTACTAAATTATAAACTTGCTTGTACCTGCAAACTTGTGTATCAAATTTATAGTGTCTATTATTCATAATCATTTTATATATGACCTGAGTGAACATACATCATTTACATATGATCAGTCAAAAAGAAAGAAAGAAACGGGATTATATGTAAATTTCCGAAAGTTTTGCCCATTTAAAGTGAATCTGCTGACAAGAAGTTTTAATTGAAACCATGGACTAGCAAAAAATAATTGTAAAGAGCTGAATTACATGGGAAGTCACGATAATATTCTCCTCATTTAATTAACCCACAGGTGAAATATGTAATTGTCATAGTATATGAAACGAGTTAGTTTCGAGGATATAACACTGGCTGGGGCGACATCTAGGGATGTATCAGCTAAAAAAATGTCGAGGCCGTGAAACAGAAACAGCCCGAGACACAAATTTCATAAATTTGTTTTGGTAATAGAACTTAACCAAAAATAAAAAATAAAAAAATGAAAAGGAATAAATAAAAAAATAGTAACCCCAGATAAAATTAACAAATACTATCTAATGCTGTCGTAAGCTAACTTACAGCTATTTATAATAAGGCAGGTGTTTGAACGTGTTTTCGCAGCCGCAAAAAAAAAAGAAAATAAAGAATATAAATCAACAACCCTTGAAAATTTAAAGAGACGAATTGTAAACTGTTACCTTCTGGAGAAAGTAATATGGATTCAAGATTTAAGGACTTTTCAAGCGGAAATAAATCATTCAGCGGATGTACCTTTTGATGTTAGCAGTTGTATAATTATATAATTACATGTATGAGAATATATTTAATTTCATTTATTATCTTTGTTTATATTATTCGGAATGTTCGTTACCAATGCCCCATTGGAGCCTCTGTGCAAAAAAATAACCTCCACTCTCGATATTTACATGTAGTAGGTGCAAAAAAAACTGTTATATATCAATTGAGTTTTTTGCTATATGAATCAATGAAAAAACTGCAGTGCTATTTATCAATAGTTTTCAAATGCTCATTGAAGTGTACTGAGTATAATGGGTTAGTTACATAAAATTATTGTGCAGGCCAAAAAAGAAATTTTAGCTTCCAGGTGGATCTCGACTTCAGATCCGCCCATTGTTGGGGACCATACGCCGCTTTTCATGGAATGACACTACTGTGTCACATTGAAGGTTCCATGATTACCGCCGTATGAACACACCTGCGGATGTTTCTAAATTCAAAATTCACGATTTTTGTGCTTAATTGTTGAATTCTGCTTAAGCCGGTGCTAGGGGGCGTGGACGGTAACTTGCACTTTCCAGGACCGTCCATGAACAGGCTCAATCAAACCGAGCCTGCAACATTTTACAATTTTGTCGTGTTGGGCTTTCTTTAGGGATTCTGTTTTTCTCTATTTCATATATTGTACTGCTCTATAAAAACAGTCAAATAACAACGATGACGAGAACAACAACATAACAGCACCAACATCAAAAACAACATCAACACAGCAACAACAACAATAATATCTACACATAGAGAGTTTTACAACACAACACAACACAACAACAACAAATAGAGAGTATAGAAGACAACACATCAACAACAGCAGCAGCAACAATAACAACAACAACAACAACAAAACTGAATGAGTTTACTATTGCATGGGTTACATTCTGACGAGCTCGCAATTATCAAATATACAACTGTATACACTCATGTGTATAGTTTTCTTATACATGAATATACCTCCACAAATCTGGAGCAGTCGAATGCATTAATTTTCAATTGAAAGTTACACAGATTGATATAAAGTCATAATTTTATAATGACTTAAGCAATACAAATTATTTAATTAATGAATTTTGAATTGTCATACATTGTCAATAAGTTACTGCAGATGAAAGGACATTTTTTATTTCATAATCTGCTCAACCGATAAGCCTTTGTTACATTCATGCACGAGGCTGTCTACAGGTAGTAGGTCGATGGATTGAAATCCCTTAAACTTTGAATGGACTTTTCTAAAATGAATGCTAAGTGAATCCATAGGTTAAGCTCGTTTCATGCCTCTTGGATATACCGAGTGCGAACATGCCCGGGATTATTTGTAAACTGCAGTATGATAAATGATTTATAATGTCAGTACTCCAAACAGAACATAATACGTTTGGCCTGATCAACAGTGTAGATATAAGAGTAGTTGTAAACAGACAGTAGCGTTCTGCACTACCTGCGTTAAAGCGATGTTAACATTTGTAAATAAAATTATATTCTGAATATAACCTTCAAGTGAAAGTGGTTTATTTTACCGTGCCAAGAGAGAGAAATATAAATATGGAAGAGCCATTTGGCAGAAATAATGACAAGAGTAAAGTTTCGTTAAATAAGAGATGCTGCTATTTTCTGGTGTTTTGTGTTATTGTGTTACCTATTGTAACCGGTGTCGTGGTCTGGTACCTAACTGACTCGGCGTGTGACCCGTCTTCGGATGGTGACAATCAACCTGTGAGTGGTACAAAATCTACGGAATCTGTTCCAACAACAACAAAATCACCAACAAGCATCAGTGAGTCAGAACCATGGAAGAATCTTCGTCTACCAGCTACTGTAGTTCCAGTACACTATGACATTACCCTGTATCCAAATTTCTATGGAGATAACGGATGGTTCTATGGTAATGAGACAGTTGAACTAAACATCACGGAGTCTACAACACATATTCTTATACATGCTAACTTTCTGAACATAACAAGAACAAAGCTTAGTTACTTGAATGGACAAGATGTTCCTATCAAACAAACATTCTGGTACGCAGAAAATCAGTTCTGGGTGGTGGAGACCGTGACATCAGTGCAGATTTCCCGTGCATTGCTAAAACTGCAGTTTGACGGATCATTGACCAGAGAAATATTTGGATTCTATAAAAGTACATATATCAATTCTGAGACTAAACAAGAAAGGTAATTTGAATAAAGCTATGTTAGCTTTAATTTGGCGATCTAGGATAAAAAATTAAACGCTCATTGCGAGATCTTTTGAAACTAAAAACAAACAAACAATGTAATGATGTTTTTTGTACCGTCTACCATAATGCGAATACAAACGATAATGTTACGCTTCGCAAGTTCAGATTTCATTTAACTTTAATATAAAGTAAACTATGCAAATATATTTTTAAGTTAAGTGGCATGTCATTCACCTTCATTTGTCCAAAAATCGTGGTATAGATCATAATGTAAGGTTTATCATCTTGCCGCGCATTTGACTGTAATTTACATATACTTATTTACTTTAAATAATCATGATATATCAATTACATATACAAATATTATTTAGATAAATATAATTATGTATAATTTACACAATCATGTATAATTAAAAGATACATAATATATAATTTGCATTTACATATCTACTATAGATAATTTTAGTAATTTACATATACATATATAATTTACAAAAACATATAAAATTCACATATATATATATGTTATTTACAAATACATACATGTATATTATTCAAATATAGATATGTTATTTACCAAAAGTTATTTAATTTACATATTTATAGAAATACATGAATAATGTACACAATTAGACATATGTGCTACTTATACATACACAAATTACATAAACATTATATATATTTTATTTGCATTATTTACAGTCAAAGACATAATTTACATTTACTTATATAATTAACATAAACATACATTATTTACATGTACATCTATGATAAACATTTACATATATAATTTACATACACATTAATTATTTATCATTAGTACAAAGGCTTTTGATTTTGATTTTGTCACGTTTTCAACAATATTTACATTAAAAATTCAGACATTTGGCATCATCCAAGTTCCAGCCAGTAGATGCACGACGAGCATTCCCTTGTTTTGACGAGCCTAACATCAAAGCCGAGTACACCGTAACCCTTGTACACAGAGATAGTTATATAGCTCTATCAAATATGCCTGAAACGGTATGTATCTCATGTATAGTCATATTATACAACATCGTTATATAAAGTACTGTCTTGAATCTTAAAACTAAAGGCGAATATATAGATAACCACTTTTAAGTAACCGCAAACAACAATCAAAGCACAGAAGGCGCTGAATTTGTTTGGGTCTCAGAATGTAAGAAAGGTGCAGGTTGTGAGATTATATGTTTAGTGCCACCAATGCTTTCCAGCGTTTTAATTGTAGTAAATTGGCTATAAGACTAATTGCAACACTGATATTCAATCCAATGTTTATTTGACTTTAACAATTTAAAAAAATGAGTTACCTTTACTGGGATTTGAACTCCAGACCTCTCGCTTCCTAAGCGAGCCCGAAAACCCTTCAGCCACGGTTAAATTTATATGTGAACGGCCTGAAGAAAACCATATTATTCTAAATTAGGGCTTGTAACGACTTTTAACTGTTGTTTAACACAGATGTAAATAATCCTGAAGCTTACTATAAGCATGTATATTTATAAAGAATCAAAGGGCTTCAAGTTCTTTGGTATTTTCTGATCTTTGCAATCTAAATCGTACTGTATATCTGTATGCATTTTCCTGTATAAGTTTATTTTTATGTATTATAATTCATTTTGTAAGGCACATACGGAATTCTGCATAACTAGAGTTGCATCAAAAAATCATTTATGTACTTTTTTTACGACAGCCACACTTTATCCTTGTAAATCATGGCTACTTCCTTAACAAAAACACTTAAAAAAAGAATTTAACAAAAAAAAATTTTCTCGACTGGGCCTCGAACTCGAGACCTCTCACTCACTAAGCGAGCGCGTTACCACTGTACCACGGAGAAATTATACACAAAACGTCTGAATAATATCAAGTCATTCTAAATTTAGAACTTCCATTGCATTCAGGTTTGTAATCCTTATTAATTTCGAGGTATTTTGTTCAGGGTAAGCCTATTGTTTAAAATTGAAGTAAATATTTTAGCGAAAATCCTCTCGCCCAAACAGTCCGACATGTAGAATATTCCACTACTCGGTTTGTGTAGTATTCGGTAATCTACATGGCTAAAAATAGTATTTTCATTGATAAAATCATATTCATCCGCGTAATTTGTGATTGTGCATTTATTGACAATTCTATAAGCCAACGCTATTGTTTAACTTTAAATGCGTTGTAATTTGTTGGATACTTGTAACAAAATAAAATATTTCTTTCTTTTAAATCGCTAGTTTTAAGCTGTTTTGAGAACTACTTGTTGTTAGGTTTGTCATAAACTTCTGTGTCAGAGATTGAATGTCCGCTTTGTATTTAGTTATTTTCGATCAGAAAATACCAGAAAACAATATTAGAAATCTTCGACCATTCGGGAATTACTTTGCTTGAAAATTGATGCGCCTGTCTTTGACCATCTTTACGCAGTGATCTCCCCTGAATTTTTCGGCTTTAGTGTACATACAAAAGGGAAGTAACCGCTTCAAAAAAGTGGACTACTTTCGGCATTTGCAATTAAGAACATTAGACTCTGAAATTTCGCTACCATTATTTGTTTGGTCTGACGACCCAAACAAATAAAAACGAAGTCATCCTCAGAAAAAAACAAGTAAATTATCTGTAGATGTCCTCTGTATAGTTGAGTAGAAGAATCAACCTCTACTTAAACAGTAGTTTATGATATATGAAATAATGCTATATACAACATTCAAGTGTCATTTATTACCTATATATCTTTAGGGGGAGTGGGAGCTTTATTGATGTTAGGGACAAATAAATTTCAAGTCGGCATAAACTAAAACTGAAGTGTACAGTTAAGTTTGGATCTGTTATTTTTCAGTTAAACCGTGTCTGTCAACAAAGTTTGCTTTTTCATTCAAATAGAGTAGGATTTTTTCTTTCACACCGAGTTCCCCTTTTTATTCAAACCGATTCTCTATTTGTCAGTCAACCGAGTCTGTTTTTGTCCAATCAAACCGAGTCTGCTATTATCTCGTTTTTGTTTTCTTTCCTTAAGACAAGTTCCGTTTTTTCAGTGTTTCTATACATTTTACATTATTCTTTCGTTACGTAAAACATCAGAGTTGTGTTTACAGATTTCGGAGTCCTGGGAACACGATCCTACGTTAAAAGCGACACATTTTCAGCGTTCTGTTCCCATGTCAACATACCTCGTGTGTTTTGTCGTCTGCGATTTCAAAAATCTCACAGATACAACAAAACATGGAACTCAGGTATGCTAAGATTTCGGTGAATAACATGTACACATGTACACATTTCAGTAGGGAAAAAACTGCGTTAATGATTTACTAATTATCTTGTCACTTATTGTCTAAGGGTCGTAAATCAACTGAAAAAGTAGAACTAGATCTACTATGTTCGACTTCTTTTTTCTACTTCTTTTAAACATGACGATTGTCTCATAATTTGTTACGAAACCTTCATGTAAACATGTTTATCCTGTAATATAATATTATGTCATTTTGCTTCTCCGTTAAACTTCATATAAATACGGAATATTATGTTGTAGTAGCTTTCTGAGGCTTTGTATTTTTCTACGAGCAGCGGTGGAAAATTGATATCTCGCGAGACCGAAGGTCGAGCGAGATATCAATTTTCCAACGTTGCGAGTAGAAAAATACATAGTCTCAGAAAGCTACTATAACATAATTTTCCTTTTATTATATACCTTTTCGTTTTATTCAGAAAATGAAATGTAGTTGTCAAGAAATAAATTCATGACTGACGGATGAATACGTAATTCTTGCAAACCGGCCACGCCTTTGATAATTTTGGTTCCCGTTTCTAAATGCAACGTTATACAAAGCTAAGATCGGAACCAACGTCAAAAATAGTCCGGCACTTCCATATATGGTACCGTATTTGTCACTAACATAATACGGAAATTTCTATCCGTTGAAGCGTATTTGCGCTTCAATATTTGCGTGTATTTTAGGGAGAAAATTTATAGGTATATAATAAACATTTTTATCACACCAGATTCGTGTATTTGCAACACCAGACCGTATTGAACAAGCCCGATACTCCATGCGTGTGATGAAAGTATCCATGGAAAAGTTCCAAGATCTTTTCAAGGTGCCATTTCCACTGCCTAAAAACGGTACAATGTTCATTTTCATTTGTTCGCTGTATTAATTATTCATTTACGAAATGCTTAAAATATTTTTAATACTAAATATTCATAAATAAAATCCACATGCAGTATTCACAATTAAAATTCGTATACTCATATCAATATTCTGATATAAATGTCCATATAAAGTATTCCTATACAAAATAAGTACATGTTATGCAAAAACAAAATTCATTTTTATCACATACCTGTGCCGATTTTGCGACTCCGTAAAAACGATATTGCACGCCCGTGCATTACTTTTGACGTGACGTCATTTGCGTTATGCAAACAAAGTGTACAGTCGCGCTAAATGTAAGCGATACACTATAATAATAATTATAATAATAATAATATTATTATTATTACATGCTTTCCGAACGTTTATAGAAATATATCAGTGAATTAAAACTTTTGAATTTAAGCCCCTTACGTTGTTTCAGTGAAATACCAGCGTACACAGAACTGGAAACCAACTTAATAACGTGACGTCGTAAATGACGTCACGTTGTATAATCATTTGGGGCGCTATTCATTTAGTATTAGGTAAAAATGTCCTTTTTAACATTTGTTTGCATATAATAAAAAGAACATTTGTTTAGTTTATTGTAAGATCGAAACATATTTCACCTCGTGAACACCAAAGGTCTCCGAACTATGATACAAATGTGTGATACATCCTATATAATACAATTTTTACAGTTCAAATATATGTATATCTAGATGTTGTATCATAGTTCGGAGACCTTTCTGTTGAAAATGTGTCTGGGTTAAATCGTATACATATACATGCAGAGTGCGTTAACTGGAGTGCGGGTATTAGTTACCCGCACTCCAGAGCATGCCAATTGATTGGCTCATTTTTGCTGGGGTTTACATATTGTGACGGCAGAGAAAGGGAAAGCGACAGAAATGTCATATTCAGATGTTCGTTCATTGGTTCATTTTTGCCGGGGTTTCATATTGTGACAACAGGGAACGTGCTTTTATGTTTGACTATGATACAAAAGAGAAAGAACACCAAAACACTCGGCAATCTGATTTATACTCGGGGGCTACGCCCCCTCGTACAAATCAGATAGCCTCGTGTTTCGGTGCTCTTTCTATTACTTATTTTACAAGCGAAACGGCTGTTATCTAATTGTTCCTCCTCATATCTTGTCATTGATTGCAAGATCTGGGAATGAGGGAATACATAAGTAAACATACATCTTTAGACTATAGTGCAATTTACCAGGTGGCTAATCTTGTATTTCGCTGACAAGATTATGCCCCTTAAAGTTTTCAATTTCTATTTCTTTCACATTAAAGTTAGTTCAAACGCCAAAATACATGTACATTTATTGGGACAATGCACAAAATATAGATTCTAAACCACTATCGGAAATTTTTTACTATATAAACAAAGAAGGCACCGAAGCGGCATAATAATTCAAAAAAATGCACTGCCGTTCTTTATTATTTTTCTGTGTATTTATTCACATTGAGGGCACCCATTTTGGGTTTTGAAAAATCTGCATAAATTTAAAAAATTTTTTTGTTCGAATTTTTTTTGTGAAAAACTAATCTAGAATGAAAAAATATTGGTATCTAACAAGAAAATTTGAATCCGAACAACACCAATTTTCAGTCTTAACGCTGTACAGACGTTTAAAAGTACTTGTTTTACGTGGACGTCACAAATTAGCGCCAAAACAGCACGTGTAAAACAATCAAATCAAGTACGCTATTTTAATGTCGCAAACGAGTAAAGTTTTACATTTATTTCAATTTTAATAATTTTTATTTCGCTTGAAAAATTATAGAGTGAAATAAAATAAACAAAGTTTTATCACTGTTTTCAAAATGCGTTATTCTCAAAATGTTTCTACACGACAGTTTTTTTCATACCACTGTAACAGCCTTTAAAGAACGTTTCTATTGGAAACTCTGAGGCGAAAACAAATTTAACCACCAAACATAAAGTCCAACATTATAATAATAATTATATTTTTTCTTGACGTGTTAGAATGGAAATGGATATTAATTCTTTGTGCATTATTGTATAATAATGCACGTTTTTCGTTCAAATGCTTTGTAATTAATCACTATCGGCCTTCGTGATTATATTAGTACGCATTTGAACTAAAATCGTGCATTATACTCAGAATTGATATCTATTTCGTTAGTTAATCCATTTCATTAGGGTATCACAGTTAATCAAGTGAAGAAATATATTATATTCCATCATATCGGTATAGCGGTATCTATTTCTATATTGTACATTAAACGTTCCATAACTCGATATATAGGTCAGGCGATATGACCATATTGATTATCTCCCAAAAAATCGCACAATATGCAAAGTTTACGGTGTCCTTATCGTGCCATTTAGAATGTCGTCCGTCGCGTCTAAGGGTAGACACACGACAATGCGAAGTGACATCGCGACAATGCGAAGCGACGCTCGACAACGCGAAGCGATATGCGACAATGCGAAGCGACGCTCGACAGTGTCAAACGATATGTCGCACTGTCGCCTAGAAATGTCGCGGTAAAAAAAGGCGACATTTAAGAAATGTCGCTTCGCGTTGTCGAGTGTCGCTTCGCATTGTCGAGCGTCGCTTCGCGTTGTCGCGATGTCACTTCGCGTTGTCGCATTGTCACTTCGCATTGTCGAGTGTCGAGGTTGGTAGAAGTGCATACCACGACACTCGACAATGCGAAACGACAACGCGACAATGCGATACGACGCTCGACAATGCGAAGTGACACTCGACATCGCGAAGCGACATTTTTAAAATGTCGAGTAAATGTCGCGTTATTTTTATGATTTTTACACCGCGACGCTCAACATTGCGAAGCGACACTCGACAATGCGAAGCGACACTCGACAACGCGAAGCGATACTCGACAACGCGAAGCGACACTCGACAATGCGAAGCGACATTTGGAATAATATCGTATCGCATTGTCGTGCGTCTACCGGTGCTTGGTGAGAATTTACTAACTCACCGACAAACGGTGCGATCATGGAAGGGGTCGCACTAAACTGCTGACGAATTAGCTGACGATATAGATATATAGGAAACTGCTGACCAGTTAAATAAAGAAGGATTATCGGAAAATGCTGACCAGTTACACAAAGAAGGGAAACATTGAAGGTGTGAAGTTTATATAAACACGCCGTAGGGGGTAATAAAAAGATGGGAAATTACTTTTATTCTTTTAATTATATTTTTAATTTTTGCATTTATATGACTATGTTTATAAACTAAATTAATATATACATTTAAAGTACCATAATATCATACATTTTAACACGAATTTACATTACTACATGTAATATAAATCCGTGATTTTAAAAGGATATATTAAACAGCTTTTTATACCTCTAAAGATATGCAAAAATTTGAATTAATGTTTTATAAAGAATTATGATGTTATGAGTTTTATCAAAATCTCTTGTTAGTGATATTTCAATAGAAAAATCTTGTAACGGAAAAAAATGTATTTTCAAAAGCAATAATTGCAATTTGAATTAATATTAAATAAGTCAGCAGTGTTTTAACTTAATTAAATGTCGACAAAATTTTATACAATATATTGAATTTCGTACATTATAAAATGAATTAAAATTTCACGACAAATATATTTTTTTTCTATATTTCTAACTGGTCAGCAGTTTCCCTATATATCTAACTGGTCAGCAGATTCTACTACATGTGTATATGTTTAACTGGTCAGCATTTTCTCGCCTGAATGTAAAGAGCGTTAAATTTGCTAACCATATAGAATAAGAAGAGTTTTACGGCTTAAATCAATTTGAAATAACATTAAATTGGTCAGCAGTGTTTTTACTTAATTAAATGTCGACATAATTTTATAAAATAAATTGAATTTGCATACATAATAAAATGAATTACAATTTCACGGCAAAATATATTTTTCTCTATATATCTAACTGGTCAGCAGTTTCCCTATATATCTAACTGGTCAGCAGATTCTACTATATATGTTTAACTGGTCAGCATTTTCTCGCGCCTGAATGTAAAGAGCGTTAAATTTGCTGACCATATAGAATAAGAGAGTTTTACGGCTTAAATCAATTTGAATTAACATTAAATTGGTCAGCAGTGTTTTTACTTAATTAAATGTCGACAAAATTTTATACAATATATTGAATTTCGTACATTATAAAATGAATTAAATTTCACGACAAAATATATTTTTCTCTATATATCTAACTGGTCAGCAGTTTCCCTATATATCTAACTGGTCAGCAGATTCTACTGTATGTTTAACTGGTCAGCATTTTCTCGCCTGAATGTAAAGAGCGTTAAATTTGCTGACCATATAGAATAAGAAGAGTTTTACGGCTTAAATCAATTTGAATTAACATTAAATTGGTCAGCAGTGTTTTTACTTAATAAATTGTCGACATAATTTTATATAATATATAAAATTTGCATACATTATAAAATGAGTAACAATTTCACGGCAAAATATATTTTTCTCTATATATCTAACTGGTCAGCAGTTTCCCTATATATCTAACTACAACTACAACTACAAATATTTTTATTACATTAAAAACAACATGTTCCATAGCAATACAATTTTTTATACAAAGACATGGTTTACAGAAGAGCACAATAATATAATATATATATGTATCTGCATTAAAGATGACTAGTTATTTCGCAAGTTTGCATAGTATATATATTTTGCTAAATTATTAATTATTGCTTTTGATTTTGCACATATGAGATTAACAAATTTCTGTTTAGTAGGCCACGTATAATAATATCTCTTTATATATTTTGATCTTAAGTCCTGGAATTTAGAACATATTAATACAAAATGATACTCATTTTCTATAAGACCGGCATTACAATTACTACACAATGTTTCATTTCTTGGTATATTTCTATGCCGTCCACGTTCAATATCCAAACTATGAGAAGATGAACGAAATTTGGATAAAGCTACCCTAAATTTCGGTTCAACGATAAAATCCAAATAGTTTTCAAATTCGAATGAATGTTTAAATAAACAATATTTATTACATGCTTTTCGGTGGTTTATAGAAATATATCAGTGATATAAAACTGGTAATTTCACTGTTTGAAACAGTGAAATTATCACTTTGATAATTTCACTGTTTTGAATTTAAGCCCCTTCCGTTGTTTCAGTGAAATACAAGCGTGCACAGTACTGGGTACCAACTTAATGACGTGACGTCGTAAATGACGTCACGTTGTATTATTATTTGGCGCGCTTTTCATTCAGTATTAGGTTTAATGTCTTTTTAAAACGTTTCTTTGCATATAATAAAAAGAAAATTTGTTTAGTTTAGTGTAAGATCGAAATATGTTTCACCTTGTGAACACCTAAAGTTCATATTTCACTCGTGGCTTCGCCACTCGTGAAATATACCTTTTGGTGCTCACTCGGTGAAATATATTCCTATCTTACACTGAACTAAACAAATATCCTCTATGTATCTAATCTAGACGAGTTATTAATTGAGGAATACCAACTTTGATAGAATATGTCTAAAATTCGTTGTTTAATAATACTAAAATCTATATGTATAGTAAACTGATTTTCCCACATATAAAACAAGCCAGTCTGCTCTAAAATAGTCTTAACAGTATATGCCCAGTTTTTACCACTATAAGTTACACCATTGTCGGCATCTGTTTTTAACATAATAAAATTTTTATATAATATAGTTCTTTCATTAAGTTTAAGAAGTTTTAACCAGTATTTGATCAATATTAGTTTTCTATGAATGGACATTGGTGTACGACCAAGTTCACCATATAACACATCTACATTGGTTGATTGTTTCACACATAACAATCTTCTACAAAACTTTGTATGTATAATTTCTATGTTCGGACCAGCATGATGCCCCCACACTTCTGCAGCATAATTTAATGTTGGTAAAACAATACTATCAAATAAACTTATCATTTGGGAAACTGGAAGTTCCAACTGGTTACATACAATAAATAGATTGTGTAGTGAATATGACGCATGTTGCGCAATATATTTTTGAGTTCTGTTCCAGTTCCCATTTTTAAAAAGATACACACCTAAATATTTAAAAGATTCTACAATTTCAATTCTAGTGTTATACAAAAAGAAATCATAAGATGTATGTCTACCATTTTCAAAAATCATTACTTTTGTTTTAGATACATTTAATTTCAGATTCCACATATTGCAATAATGTTTCTATATCATTCGAGATAGATTGTAATGAATTTGGATCATGTGTGAAAACTACAGCGTCGTCTGCAAATAACAACAAAAATACCTGTATATCATCAATGTTAACAATACCAGGAATGTTCCTATTTATATTATTTAATATATCATTGAGAAAAAATAAACACAATATGCTACTTGTTGGATCTCCTTGTTTTACTCCAATCTTAGAATTAATTAGATCAGAATGCATGTTTTTATATTTAACAAAAGATTTAACAATACCATACATTGACTTGATTGCAGTAACAAATTTTGTACTTATATTTTCATTCAGTAACTTTCTCCATAATAAAACCCTATCAATACGGTCAAACATTTTCTCCTAATCTAGAAATGCTACATAGAGTTTCTTCTTACTCGACAAAGTCTTTGTTATTATAGCATGTAGAACAAAAATACAGTCAATAGTTGACTTATTCCTTTGAAAACCATATTGATTATCAATAAATTTTTCATGTTTATCAGCCCATTTAATAAGTCTATCAACTAATAATTTTGAGTATATTTTGGACAAAATATTATTTAAGGTAATTCCGCGAAAGTTTTTTGCTTCATGAGCTCCACCTTTAAAAATTGGTACTATAATACCTTCTCCCCAGCATTCAGGAAATACGCCATCATTAAATATTTTATTATAAAAGCGTGTGAGAAATGGACAAATTTTATCAATTGAATTTTTTTTAAATACTTCTGCAATCAGATGGTCAGTACCTGGGCATTTGGAATTGTTTTGCGAAAATATTGCATTTTTTATCTCCATCGATGTAAATTCAACATCTAAATCATTATCATATATGTAATCATTATGTACATCATTATTTTCATGATCATACAGTGGTGTAGAACCGTACAAACTATTAAAATGTATATACATATCATCAATACTTATGTTTCTATTTTCTATAGTAGGTTGCCTGTATTGTGTTCTCACATTTCTCCAAAAAGACTTTGGGTTACATTTTGCTAATTTTGACACTCGTTTCCCCTCTGTCTTTTTGAATAAACGTTTACATCTAAGTTTTATATTCTTATATACCTTTCTTTTATTTATGAAAATGCTTTTATTCTCGTTCGTTCTATTTCTCAAAAATACATTTCTTGCTCTATTTAATGCTTTTCTGGCCTCATAGCATTCTTTATCAAACCATTTTTTCTTAGTTTTCAAATTTGTTTCTCGATTAGTATTTTTGCATTTGCCAAATACTTTAAATGCATTATCTTGCATGTATGTCGTAAAAGATTTTATTGTTTCATTTACAGAAACATTATTTAATTATTGCTTATCTGTGTAAGCCGTTCTATATCGACTGATAAATAATTTCGGAATATATCAACTTTTGAGTCATCCCACGCTAAAAAATAGTTCATGGGTTGAACTTGGGTCACGTGGATTTTGTTGTGGGCGTATTCTCTCAATACAAAAATGAAGAGCATTGTGATCAGATAAATCATTTGGTTTACATATTTCAAATTCTTTAATATATTGAAAATCTTCATTACTTAATAAGAGAGATAATCAACTACGCTCATTCCATTATGACCAATAAATGTGTATTCACCTATAGATTTATCAAGGTGTAATCGACCGTTTGCTATTAATAGATTTGTCGCCTTACAAAAAATCATTTAAACGTGTCCCATGTGCGTCAAGCACGTGGTCTTTGTTTACCCTTGTACAATTGTAATCATTCTCTTGTAATAATAAATTATCATCTTAATAGCGATCAAATTCCATGAAATCTGATGCGTCTGCCGTGCGGCTATTCACGTTACCTGTAACAAGGACTTTTCCTAACATTTTATACTTTTCTATATCTTTTCTAATTGATTAAACATATCAATATCAAATCTGTTCAATACTTGTGAGTCACGTGGAGGGATATATGTGCAACAAAGATAAACGTCTGTATCACAAGTAATAATAGTTTACACAAATTTTTAACCAGCATATACCACTTTGATTTTTGCTAATAATACTAATTTTGTCTTTCAAACTACATTTATAATAAATAGAAATCCCACCAGAGTGTCTTCCTTTTCTAGAATTTATAGATTTGTTTCCATATAAGTGTTCCCGTACAATAGCCATCGATATTTAAATTATAATGGGAGTTTTTTTGACAGCCACGTTTCTGTTAATAAAATAATGTCATTTTCCTTTATTATTTCTATAAAGTCAGGATCACAAAGTTTTCGAACCAGTCCATTTTTATTCCAAGATAAAATGTGCAATTGCTCTTCTTGACACCTCTAAGAAGCGCTATGACTGGAACCACCTGTGTACTCCGTGTTATTCACGTATAATTTCTCCCCAACGAATCGGACATATTTTCCTTTCTTTTTTTCACTCTGGTAGACTGTACTAAGTTCTTTCCTCGCATCTCGCCACTCTTTGGGGTATTTGTACTCCAACACCATATCTATGTTGCTTCAAGGACATCCTTCATATGGAAAGCTGTATTCCTTACTTTTTTTCTCTGTGACTATACTTGTGAAATTTGACAACAATCGGTCTTGGATTTTCGGGTTTTTGGTTAGTGTACCAAGGCGATGGGCTCTATCAAACTCTATCTCAGTACTGATTTTTTAATGTATTTTTAATAAATTCTTTTACAATAGAGGCACATGAAATTAGGGTCTGTTGCTGTATCATATGTTTGTGGCGAAACATTAATATTTTGGTCAGTGTTACTTGTAGAGGAAACTTGTTAATAACATGGATGCTTCCGGTGATGTGGTATGTACTTCCGGTAAGCCATAAAATATTAGATTGTCCTTCATATTTCTAAATTCGTTGTCCAAGATGCGTGTTCTAAGTTCTTCCTGGGTTTTACTTAATGTTTTGATTGTAGAATTTAACGTGTCACATGATTTTTTGCATGGTCTTTACACTATCTTTTAGTTGACGCTAATTCTGTTGTTTGCTTATCATACTTTTCACTGATAAATGTACTGTTGTTTTCTACATCGCAAACTCGCGACTCTATACTTTTTACCTTAATATCTAGATCATTGAGTTTCAAGCACATTGAGTTTACTACTTTTTCAATATTGTCAATTTTATCAAGTCGGGAGTCGATCTTATCAAGACGGGAGTTCATAGTTTCCATCATAGCTATAGCCCATGGTGGAGTTTTGTTTGTACCTTGATTCATCATTGGTGTACCTGGCGGTAGTGGACCCCAAGATATTGTTGATTACTGATACGGAGGTGACTGCAATAATTGGCCAGTAAATGATTTGTTGAAAAGTTCCATTAGTACTCATTTCACCATTTATTTTACTTACTGTTGGTGTATCGTATACAAATATGTCACTACGTTGTTTCTTTCGTTTGTTTTGATTGTTTACGTCATTACTATCTCTGTTAGTTAACACAGGTAAACTGGTAGGTAAACTGGCAAAAACCGGTTTGTCCATTGTGTACACGCTCTGGTTATGCTGTACATGTCTGTCCTAACAAAGGCGAAATCTCTTTACGTTTATTTTTTCTATTTTCCTTTTATTTTGTTTGCTTTCCTTTCGGCGGCAATGTGAAAAAAACACAATATCTTACTAAATCCATCAAAAATTTAGTCCATACAACTTTTAATTTGCATTTTATTCCACAAAAATTACTGACTGTAAAACCCATGTCTTCATACTTTAAGATCACGTGCATATATTTTTCTCTATATATCTAACTGGTCAGCATTTTTCCCTATATATCTAACTGGTCACAGTGGCTACTATATGTTTAACTGGTCAGCATTTTCTCGCCTGATGATACAAAGCGTTTTAAATTTGTGACCATATTCAGGGAATAGAAGACTTTTACGGCATTAAATTCAATTTGAAATTAAATTAAATTGGTCAGCAGTGTTTTTACTTAATAAAATCTTCGACATAAAATTTTTATAAAGGTATATTGAATTTGCATTACATTTATAAAATGAAGTAACAATTTCACGGCAATATATATTTTTCTCTATATATCTAACTGGGTTCAGCAGTTTCCCTTATATATCTAACTGGTCAAGCAGATTCTACTATATTTTTAACTGCGTCCAGCATTGTCTCGCCTTATGTGAAAAGAGCGTTAAATTTTGGCTGACCATATAGAATAAGGAGAGTTTTACGCCCTTAAATCAATTTGAATTAACATTTAAATTTGGTCAGCAGTTGTTTTTACTTGAATTAAATTGTCGACATTATTTTATATAATATATTAAAATTTGCATACATTTATAAAAATGTTGAGTAACCCAATGTCACGGCAAAATATATATTTTTCTATATTTCTAACTGGTCAGCAGTTTCCCTATATATCTAACTGGGCAGCAGATTCTACTATATGTTTAACTGGTCAGCATTTTTCTCGCCTGAATGTAAAGAGCGTTAAATTTGCTGACCTTATAGAATAAGAAGACTTTTACGGCTTAAATCAATTTGAAATAATATAAAATTGGTCAGCAGTGTTTTTTACTTAATTAAATGTCGACATAATTTTATAAAATATATTGAATTTGCATACATTATTAAAATGAATTACAATTTCACGGGCAAAATATATTTTTCTCTATATATCTAACTGGTCAGCAGGTTTTTCCCTAACTGGCAGCAGATTCTACTATATGTTTAAGCAGCATTTTCTCGCCTGAATGTAAAGAGGCGTTTTAAATTTGGCTGGACCATTATGAATAAGAGAGTTTTACGGCTTAAATCAATTTGAATTAATTTAAATGGTCAGGCAGTTTTTGTTTTTACTTAATTAAATGTTACATTTTTTATTTAAAAATTATTTTAAAAATTTGCATTTAATGAGAAACAATTTCGTAGCATTTAAATATTTTTTTCTCTATATTATCTTAAAAATTTTCAGAGATTCTACCCAATATGGTCAGCATTTTTTAATAACATTATTTTTGATGTTTATTGTTATTTTTGTCATGATAAATCAAGAATGACACGTTCGCGTGTGAAATCGATTTTTTTAAGATGACCTTTGGGGGCCATATCGATTTTTCGAAAATTATCAGTTTTAATAGATATCTGGGAAACATGTTGTTTAAAAAAATGTAATTTTAAAAGCCTTTATTAACCTATAACAATTGCACATTATTAATTTTTGCTTCAATATTACTTATTACAATTATCACGAACAACAAATAAGGAAACAGAAATCACTTTTACTTTCATATTTGCACTAAATACGACATAATAATTATATTTTGTTAAAATATACATTACGTATATGTTAACATGTATATATTTTTAACCTATGATGCATGTTTTATTAACAACTTGAAAACCCAAATTTTGATTTTTCGTACACATTTTTGACTACATTTTTTTTTAAATTTTAACCAATATATAAACAATTAGAAGAAAATTCATTAAGGTACTTAAAAAAAAATTTATATCAAAATAAATTGAGGAAAAAATTTTAAAGTAATATTATCAATTGAATTTTTTATAATTTATAGTTATTCCATTTGTAATATTTGACAAATCTTGAAAAAACATTTTATCAAGTATTTCTCGGGACCTTGCCTGTAAAATATCACCAAACGGCAATTTGACACCTTCATTGTTTTCCCTTCTTTATCTTTAATCTTCTGCTGGTCAGCAGTTTTTCGAATAATCCTTCTTTGTTTTAACTGGTCAGCAGTTTCTCTTATATTCTATAATCGTCCGCTAATTTCGTCAGCAGTTAGTGCGACCCTTCCATATCGCCCCCCCACCGTTTGGCGGTTGAGTTAGGTAAATTCTGACCAAGCACCCGGTCAGACGCACGACCCAATTGCGATACGATATTCTTTCCAAATGTCGCTTCGCATTGCGAAAGTGTCGCTTTCGCGTTGTCGAGTTATCGTTCCGGGTTGTCGAGTGTCGCTTTGCCTTATTGTCGAGTGTCGCTTCGCAAATGCTTTGGAGCGTCGCGAGTTTTTTTAAAAATTCATTAAAAAATAACGCGAACATTTACTTCGAACATTTTTAAAAATGTCGCTTCCGCATATCAGTGTCACACTTCGCCATTGTCGGCGTCGTATCGCATTGTCGCGTTGTCCGTTTCGCATTGGTCGGGTCGTGGTATGCACTTCTTACCAACCTCGACACTCGACAATGCGAAGTGACAATGCGACAACGCGAAGTGACCATCGCGGACAACGCGAAGTGACATCGCGACAACGCGAAAGCGACGCTCGACCCAATGCGAAGCGACATCGACAACGCGAAGCGGACATTTCTTTAAATGGTCGCCCTTTTTTTACCGCGGACATTTCTAGGGCGGACAGTGCGAATATGGGTTTGACACCTGTCGGGGTCGCTTCGCAAATTGTCGCATATCGCTTCGCGTTGTCGAGCGTCGCTTCCGCAGTTGTCGCGATGTCACTTCGCATTTGTGTTGTTTCTACCCTTAGACGCGGGACCGGACGACATTCTAAATGGCACGATAAAGGACACCGTAAAAGTTTCCGCTATCAAGGAATCGAGGAACGGGACCGCAGATTGGCGGCTCAATATTTTCGATCGTGTAACGGTTTTTGGAAGGAAATTTTTTCAAAAAAAAATTTCCTTTCTATATTATCGGTCTGGGCCTATATTGAAAAAAAAACGAAGAAACCTAATTGAATTCTGTTTAAGCTAATTAGGAAAAAAGTAGTTAATGCGACAAAAGTAGTGCAGCAGAACTATATGTTACTTTCAAACGTGGATGACTTTTGAAGAAAAAGCTTTGATGTTTTCAAAAAAAACTTTAAATGAATGATATTCAATTGTTAGCTTACATCAATGGAAATAACTTTTAAACGTGTAC